>NW_026777618.1:0-179000 GCF_028023285.1 Balaenoptera ricei
GGAACAAGGCAACGACCTGAGCTTGAGGGTGGCCTGTAGATCTCAATGGCAAGCCAGAGGAGTACCAGTGGCTCACGCTTCCTTTCGCACCCGCACGCTGACCGCGGCAGGGGATAGCAGTTCTGGCTAGACTCAGGTGCCCAGAGACGTCAAGTTGTCCTTAGCCTTCCCACGTAGATGGACATCCCAGGCTCCTTTCCACATGGCTCTTTCTGCACGAGAAGCCCGCCACCCTCCACTTGAACAATGTTGCTGCACACGCCCACAGTAGCAAATGCAACATGGACCTCTCCCTAATTTTCCTTTGGGAGCCACGTGCTGGACCTCAGTTAGGATGAGAAGACGGTAGGTATTGCTCATTCATTCTGTTTAGATTTCCAAGGAATGCATTTATGGGAGTCCTCACTGATCCACGCTCCTGCTCAAAGGCTGGACGTGCAAAGTCGCGGACTGTCAGCAAGCTCAATCCTCTCAGCAGTAGGGAGCGGCCAGACTCGAGCCACGGGGCAGGAAGTGCACCCACGTCTCAGGGCATCGGAGCTCGGGTGCCCCAGGAAGAGCCCAGAATGTGACGGTGTAGTCTCGCGGCACAAGTCCCCGTGGCCAAACTTCTAGGTTTCTTCAAAGAAGTTCCGTTTACCCCCACAAGGTTTCTACCAGGAACCTTGTCGAGCCAGAGGCGATGCCCTTGGATCACACAGAAAGCTATTGGCATTGGAGATATTCCAATGCCCAAACTGGCAGGGCAAACCCTTGCAGCAACTGGGTTACTTGCCCTGGCGCCTTGTATTTTCGCCCCCAGGCCCGTCAGTGACATGACCGCGGAGAAACCTGAGACCCATTCATTTGTTCAGAGTTCCAAGCAGTGCATTTATGGGAGTCATCATCAATCCACCTGCTCAAAGGCTGCACGTTCAAAGTCGCAGGCTCCACTGCGGGGCAGCCACCGATCTCAATCATGTCAGCAGTCAGGAGTGGCCAGAGGCGACCCACGGGGCTGCAAATGGAGCTAAGGATCATGGCATCAGATCTGGGGTTCCCCTGCAAGAGCCAAGAAGGTGAGGGTGTAGTCTCAGTGCACAAGTCCCCGTGGCCAAACATCTAGGTTTCTGCAAAGAAGTTCCACTCACCACCACAAGGTTCCTACGAGGAGCCTCAAGGACTTCACGCCAAAACCACGCTGAGACTCTTTTGCCTTGACTTGCCTCACCTTGCCGCACTCTCCTCACTTCGCCAGGTATCATGGACTATACAGAGGGCCCAATGCTGCTGCAGGTGTTTGTTCCCTGGCACTCCACCACATGCCTCAGGGTGACAGAACACAGGGATGTTTGAGAAAAGTGAACGGGCGCACAGAGGCAAAGGGTGATACCACCCACCGACGTGCGCTATATCTCCCCTCAACATTTCATTTGCAGTCCATCATGTCTGTGTGTCCACAGCCAAACGTGAATGCATCGTGGCACAGATGCCTTCAGAGCGCACGGGCATCAGCACAAAGAGCACAGTCGTCCATCAACGCCCCGGTATGGGCCTTGAACTTTCCTGCCTGAGCCACCTCCCCGCCGACACAGCATAAGGATGTCATCCTGAACTGCTGAGACACCCTCAGGGGAACTGGGATTACTCAGCGTAAGAGCCACTGCCCTCTGGGGAACGAAACCACTCCTGGCGCATACGCTTCCACACAATGGATTCACCCTCAAGGGGAAATGTGGTCCCTGAGATCTTCCACAAGGGAACGGCCCTTGGCCAAATGGGACGACCTCCAACAAAAGCAGCTTGTAGGGACCGGTGACAAAACGCACCAGAGGAACTCCTGGACTGAACAATGGAGATTCACCTGCAGCCAGACTTCCTGGCCTGCTGCCAAGACTGGCAACCTACCCTTGGCCCACACACAAAGCTAATGGCATCGGAACCATTCCGACGCCCAACGTGGCGGGGCAAACCCTTGCAGCAATTGTGTAACTTGCAGTGGTGTCTGGTACTTTCACCCTCTGGGCCCATCAGTGACGTGACATTGGGGAAACCCTGAGGCCCAGGTCCTCTACAAGCAACTTGTTACCCACAGCCATGCAACGACAGAACCCAGACAACAGCCTAGACACTTGAACCGGTATGACTTGTCTAGCCTGTGGCCAGGCTCGCCGGTTACCACAGTCTCGACGCACCAGCGGGTGGCAGGAAAAATGACACCCACACCACACATCCTCTCCTGCCCTTAAACCTGCAGCCTTTCCTTGGCAGCCAACTCCCTTGTTTCTGCACGGTGGCACCCAATGACCTCCGGGTAGAGCTCCAATCCTCAGGGAACGCTATGTGGGCCGGGTATAGAAACGATGCCTGGCTGTCCTCAGGAACACCTTCACATCTTCAACACAGGGGGAACGTGGTCAGACAGGGACAAAACACCCCAAGGCCTCCAAATCGGCCCCCATGAGAAGACACCATACTGTGCCATGAAGGCAACCATTCGCTGGCACAAGAACCCGCCATGAAGCAAATCGACCAGGGAGAGGAAAGAGGCGGGACAGTCCACAAATGTGCTCCCGTATTCCCTCCCTACACGTGCCTCCAGATGCTCCTGAGGGAATCCCAAATGTGTTCCGGGAACCCCATGGCCACCGTCGATCTATCCACCCACCAGTAAACCTGTGGGCTTAGCCAGCCATCTCACGTGTCTCTTTCACTCGCCTTGCCTTACTCTCTCTCCACCGGGATCCCAACGTGTCACGGCAAGATGCCAGAGCCACCCCTCACCAAAGAAGCTTGCCGTGACCAAGTTTGACTAAGGCATTTTCCAGCCCCTTCACACAGCACACACAAGCAGGACACAACCCGAGGAGGAGCCATCAGATTGGCCAAACTCCCAGGAACAGTGGCCCATTTGATTTCTCCCCTCAGCAGGAGAAACCTAAACTGCATCTGGTCTCCCAAGCAGAACATGACAAAGAAGCCTGCCCTAGGCCTGGAATCCTGTTCTGACCCTGAGCCTACAGACTTCTGTTTCTTTGAGGCCACAAGGCAATGACCAGCAGGTGGGGGCAGCCTGTAGAACTCAAGTGCAGGTGGCAGGACGAGCAATGGCTCACGCTTCCTCTCCTACCTGCATGCTGAACCGTGGCAGGGGACAGCAGTCCTGGCTAGACCAAGGAACCCAGAGACGGCACGCTGTCCCAAGCCTTCCCACCTGGATTGGCATCCCAGGCTCCTTTCCCAATGGCTCTTCTCCCCAGGAGATGACCACAACCCTCAACTTGAACAACGTGGCTGTAGACACCCACGGCCGCAAATGCAACGTGAACCTCTCCCTACTTTCCTTTGGGGAGCCACGTGCTGGACCTCAGTTCCAACGAGGAGACGGTAGGGATTTCTCACTCATTTTGTTCAGATTTCCAAGGAATGCATTTGTGGGAGTCATCATCGATCCAAGCACATGCTCAAACGGTGGACATGCAAAGTTGCAGATTCCACCATGGGACGGCCAGCGAGCTGAATCATATCAGCGTTACGGAAGTGGCCAGCAGAGCCGAGCCACGGGTCAGGAAATGCAGCCAGTTCTCAGGGCATCAAAGCTCGTGTTCCCCGAGAAAAGACCAGAAGGTGAGGGTGTAGCCCCGGTGCACACGTTCCCATCGCCAAACCTTTAGGTTTAGCAAAGAAGTGTCGCTTACCGCAACAAGGGTTAAAGCAGGATCCTCATGGAATGCACGCCAACACCCCTCTGAGACTCCTTCGGCTGGCCTCGCCTTGCCACACCGTCCTCACTTCAACGGGTATCAGGGATTATACGGATGGCCCCAGGCTGCTGCTGGCATTCCTTCCCTGGCATTCCACCTGGCTCGGGGTGAGAGAACACACGCATGCTTGAGGAGGGTGCACAGGCGCACCGAGGGAAAGGGCGATACCACCCAGCATTGTGTGTTCTATCTCTCCTCAACATTTCATTTACTGTCCATCTTGCCTGTGTGTCCGCAGGCAAACGTGAAAGCATCGTGGCACTGGCGCCTTCAGAGCGTGCGGCCATCAGGACAAAGAGTGCCACCGACCAACAACCCCCTGGTCTCGGGCCCTGAAATTCCTCTCCTGAGCAATCTGCCCTCCATCACAGCAAAAGGATGTCTTCCTGATCCCCTGAGACACCCTCAGGACAACTGTGCCCCCTCAGCCTAAGAGCAAGTGCCCTCTATGGGAACAAACACGCGTTTGGCCCTTATGATTAAACACAGTGGACACGCCCTCAAGGGGAGAGATCTTCCATAAGGGAAGGGCCCTTGGCTGAATAAGACGACCTCCATCAAAAGCGGCTCGAAGGGACCCGTGACAAAGGGCACCTGAAGAACCCCTGGACTGATCAAGGGAGACTCACCAGCAGGCATACTTCCTGGTCTCCTGCCAAGCCAGAGGAACTTCCCTAGGACCGCAACCAAAGCTAATGGCAAGGGAGCCATTCCAATGCCCAAAATGGCGGGCCAAACACTTGCAGCAACTGGGTAACTTATCGTAGCACCTTGCACATTCGCATTCTTCCCTTCAAGGACAAGACCTTGGAGAAACCATGAGACCCAGGTCCTCCAGAACCAACGTGTCACCCACAGCCGTGCAATGAGAGAACGCACCCAACATCCTGGACCCTTGAACCGGCATGGCTTCTCTGGCTTGAAGCCATGCATGCTGGAGATCACAGGCTCGCAGCACCAGAAGGTGGCAGGACAAAATGACCCCTGCAGCACACATTCACTCCAGCCCTTAAACCTGTAGCGTTGCCTTGGCGGCCGACTCCCTTCTTACTGCATGGTTGGGCCCAAAGACCTCCGGGAAGAGCTCCAAACCTCAGGGAATGCTATGCCGACCTGGTATAGCAATGACGCTGGGCTGTCCTAAGGAACACCTTAACATCCTCAACATAGGGGCAATGAGGCCACACAGGGACAAAACATCCCAACGGCTCCAAATCGGTCCCAGTGAGAAGACACCATACTGTGCCGTGAAGGCACCATTCGCTGGAACAAGGACCCGCCGTGAAGCACATTGAGAAAGGAGAGGAAAAGGTTGGGATGGTCCACGAATGTGCACCTGTATTCCTTCCCTACACGGGGCTCCAAATGCTCCTGAAGATATCCCAAAAGAGTTCCGGGAACCCTATGTCCACCGACATATCCACCCATACCGATCTATCCACCCAACAGTAAGCCTGTGGGCTTAGTCAACACTCTCCCGTGTATTTCCCGCTTGCCTTGCCTTGCTCTCTCCACCAGGATCCAAACGAATCCACCCCTCACCTAAGTAGCTTGATATCCCCTGGATTTGCCTAAGGCACTTTCCAAACTCTCCACACACAACACACAAGCAGGACACAACCCAAGGAGGCGCCATCAGCGTCGCCCAAATCCCGGGGACAGTGGCCCATTTGATTTCCCCCGACCATCAGGGCAAACCTAAACTATATCCCACCTCCCAAGCTGAACATGACATAGACGCCTGGCCTGGCCAGGACTCCTTCTCTGACCCTGAGTGCAGAGACTTCTGTTTCCTTGCGGGAACAAGGCAACGACCTGAGCTTGAGGGTGGCCTGTAGATCTCAATGGCAAGCCAGAGGAGTACCAGTGGCTCACGCTTCCTTTCGCACCCGCACGCTGACCGCGGCAGGGGATAGCAGTTCTGGCTAGACTCAGGTGCCCAGAGACGTCAAGTTGTCCTTAGCCTTCCCACGTAGATGGACATCCCAGGCTCCTTTCCACATGGCTCTTTCTGCACGAGAAGCCCGCCACCCTCCACTTGAACAATGTTGCTGCGCACGCCCACAGTAGCAAATGCAACATGGACCTCTCCCTAATTTTCCTTTGGGAGCCACGTGCTGGACCTCAGTTAGGATGAGAAGACGGTAGGTATTGCTCATTCATTCTGTTTAGATTTCCAAGGAATGCATTTATGGGAGTCCTCACTGATCCACGCTCCTGCTCAAAGGCTGGACGTGCAAAGTCGCGGACTGTCAGCAAGCTCAATCCTCTCAGCAGTAGGGAGCGGCCAGACTCGAGCCACGGGGCAGGAAGTGCACCCACGTCTCAGGGCATCGGAGCTCGGGTGCCCCAGGAAGAGCCCAGAATGTGACGGTGTAGTCTCGTAGCACAAGTCCCCGTGGCCAAACTTCTAGGTTTCTTCAAAGAAGTTCCGTTTACCCCCACAAGGTTCCTACCAGGAACCTTGTCGAGCCAGAGGCGATGCCCTTGGATCACACAGAAAGCTATTGGCATCGGAGATATTCCAATGCCCAAACTGGCAGGGCAAACCCTTGCAGCAACTGGGTTACTTGCCCTGGCGCCTTGTATTTTCGCCCCCAGGCCCGTCAGTGACATGACCGCGGAGAAACCTGAGACCCATTCATTTGTTCAGAGTTCCAAGCAGTGCATTTATGGGAGTCATCATCAATCCACCTGCTCAAAGGCTGCACGTTCAAAGTCGCAGGCTCCACTGCGGGGCAGCCACCGATCTCAATCATGTCAGCAGTCAGGAGTGGCCAGAGGCGACCCACGGGGCTGCAAATGGAGCTAAGGATCATGGCATCAGATCTGGGGTTCCCCTGCAAGAGCCAAGAAGGTGAGGGTGTAGTCTCAGTGCACAAGTCCCCGTGGCCAAACATCTAGGTTTCTGCAAAGAAGTTCCACTCACCACCACAAGGTTCCTACGAGGAGCCTCAAGGACTTCACGCCAAAACCACGCTGAGACTCTTTTGCCTTGACTTGCCTCACCTTGCCGCACTCTCCTCACTTCGCCAGGTATCATGGACTATACAGAGGGCCCTATGCTGCTGCAGGTGTTTGTTCCCTGGCACTCCACCACATGCCTCAGGGTGACAGAACACAGGGATGTTTGAGAAAAGTGAACGGGCGCACAGAGGCAAAGGGTGATACCGCCCACCGACGTGCGCTATATCTCCCCTCAACATTTCATTTGCAGTCCATCATGTCTGTGTGTCCACAGCCAAACGTGAATGCATCGTGGCACAGATGCCTTCAGAGCGCACGGGCATCAGCACAAAGAGCACAGTCGTCCATCAACGCCCCGGTATGGGCCTTGAACTTTCCTGCCTGAGCCACCTCCCCGCCGACACAGCATAAGGATGTCATCCTGAACTGCTGAGACACCCTCAGGGGAACTGGGATTACTCAGCGTAAAAGCCACTGCCCTCTGGGGAACCAAACCACTCCTGGCGCATACGCTTCCACACAATGGATTCACCCTCAAGGGGAAATGTGGTCCCTGAGATCTTCTACAAGGGAACAGCCCTTGGCCAAATGGGACGAGCTCCAACAAAAGCAGCTTGTAGGGACCGGTGACAAAACGCACCAGAGGAACTCCTGGACTGAACAATGGAGATTCACCTGCAGCCAGACTTCCTGGCCTGCTGCCAAGACTGGCAACCTACCCTTGGCCCACACACAAAGCTAATGGCATCGGAACCATTCCGACGCCCAACGTGGCGGGGCAAACCCTTGCAGCAATTGTGTAACTTGCAGTGGTGTCTGGTACTTTCACCCTCTGGGCCCATCAGTGACGTGACATTGGGGAAACCCTGAGGCCCAGGTCCTCTACAAGCAACTTGTTACCCACAGCCATGCAACGACAGAACCCAGACAACAGCCTAGACACTTGAACCGGTATGACTTGTCTAGCCTGTGGCCAGGCTCGCCGGTTACCACAGTCTCGACGCACCAGCGGGTGGCAGGAAAAATGACACCCACACCACACATCCTCTCCTGCCCTTAAACCTGCAGCCTTTCCTTGGCAGCCAACTCCCTTGTTTCTGCACGGTGGCACCCAATGACCTCCGGGTAGAGCTCCAATCCTCAGGGAACGCTATGTGGGCCGGGTATAGAAACGATGCCTGGCTGTCCTCAGGAACACCTTCACATCTTCAACACAGGGGGAACGTGGTCAGACAGGGACAAAACACCCCAAGGCCTCCAAATCGGCCCCCATGAGAAGACACCATACTGTGCCATGAAGGCAACCATTCGCTGGCACAAGAACCCGCCATGAAGCAAATCGACCAGGGAGAGGAAAGAGGCGGGACAGTCCACAAATGTGCTCCCGTATTCCCTCCCTACACGTGCCTCCAGATGCTCCTGAGGGAATCCCAAATGTGTTCCGGGAACCCCATGGCCACCGTCGATCTATCCACCCACCAGTAAACCTGTGGGCTTAGCCAGCCATCTCACGTGGCTCTTTCACTCGCCTTGCCTTACTCTCTCTCCACCGGGATCCCAACGTGTCATGGCAAGATGCCAGAGCCACCCCTCACCAAAGAAGCTTGCCGTGACCAAGTTTGACTAAGGCATTTTCCAGCCCCTTCACACAGCACACACAAGCAGGACACAACCCGAGGAGGAGCCATCAGATTGGCCAAACTCCCAGGAACAGTGGCCCATTTGATTTCTCCCCTCAGCAGGAGAAACCTAAACTGCATCTGGTCTCCCAAGCAGAACATGACAAAGAAGCCTGCCCTAGGCCTGGAATCCTGTTCTGACCCTGAGCCTACAGACTTCTGTTTCTTTGAGGCCACAAGGCAATGACCAGCAGGTGGGGGCAGCCTGTAGAACTCAAGTGCAGGTGGCAGGACGAGCAATGGCTCACGCTTCCTCTCCTACCTGCATGCTGAACCGTGGCAGGGGACAGCAGTCCTGGCTAGACCAAGGAACCCAGAGACGGCACGCTGTCCCAAGCCTTCCCACCTGGATTGGCATCCCAGGCTCCTTTCCCAATGGCTCTTCTCCCCAGGAGATGACCACAACCCTCAACTTGAACAACGTGGCTGTAGACACCCACGGCCGCAAATGCAACGTGAACCTCTCCCTACTTTCCTTTGGGGAGCCACGTGCTGGACCTCAGTTCCAACGAGGAGACGGTAGGGATTTCTCACTCATTTTGTTCAGATTTCCAAGGAATGCATTTGTGGGAGTCATCATCGATCCAAGCACATGCTCAAACGGTGGACATGCAAAGTTGCAGATTCCACCATGGGACGGCCAGCGAGCTGAATCATATCAGCGTTACGGAAGTGGCCAGCAGAGCCGAGCCACGGGTCAGGAAATGCAGCCAGTTCTCAGGGCATCAAAGCTCGTGTTCCCCGAGAAAAGACCAGAAGGTGAGGGTGTAGCCCCGGTGCACACGTTCCCATCGCCAAACCTTTAGGTTTAGCAAAGAAGTGTCGCTTACCGCAACAAGGGTTAAAGCAGGATCCTCATGGAATGCACGCCAACACCCCTCTGAGACTCCTTCGGCTGGCCTCGCCTTGCCACACCGTCCTCACTTCAACGGGTATCAGGGATTATACGGATGGCCCCAGGCTGCTGCTGGCATTCCTTCCCTGGCATTCCACCTGGCTCGGGGTGAGAGAACACACGCATGCTTGAGGAGGGTGCACAGGCGCACCGAGGGAAAGGGCGATACCACCCAGCATTGTGTGTTCTATCTCTCCTCAACATTTCATTTACTGTCCATCTTGCCTGTGTGTCCGCAGGCAAACGTGAAAGCATCGTGGCACTGGCGCCTTCAGAGCGTGCGGCCATCAGGACAAAGAGTGCCACCGACCAACAACCCCCTGGTCTCGGGCCCTGAAATTCCTCTCCTGAGCAATCTGCCCTCCATCACAGCAAAAGGATGTCTTCCTGATCCCCTGAGACACCCTCAGGACAACTGTGCCCCCTCAGCCTAAGAGCAAGTGCCCTCTATGGGAACAAACACGCGTTTGGCCCTTATGATTAAACACAGTGGACACGCCCTCAAGGGGAGAGATCTTCCATAAGGGAAGGGCCCTTGGCTGAATAAGACGACCTCCATCAAAAGCGGCTCGAAGGGACCCGTGACAAAGGGCACCTGAAGAACCCCTGGACTGATCAAGGGAGACTCACCAGCAGGCATACTTCCTGGTCTCCTGCCAAGCCAGAGGAACTTCCCTAGGACCGCAACCAAAGCTAATGGCAAGGGAGCCATTCCAATGCCCAAAATGGCGGGCCAAACACTTGCAGCAACTGGGTAACTTATTGTAGCACCTTGCACATTCGCATTCTTCCCTTCAAGGACAAGACCTTGGAGAAACCATGAGACCCAGGTCCTCCAGAACCAACGTGTCACCCACAGCCGTGCAATGAGAGAACGCACCCAACATCCTGGACCCTTGAACCGGCATGGCTTCTCTGGCTTGAAGCCATGCATGCTGGAGATCACAGGCTCGCAGCACCAGAAGGTGGCAGGACAAAATGACCCCTGCAGCACACATTCACTCCAGCCCTTAAACCTGTAGCGTTGCCTTGGCGGCCGACTCCCTTCTTACTGCATGGTTGGGCCCAAAGACCTCCGGGAAGAGCTCCAAACCTCAGGGAATGCTATGCCGACCTGGTATAGCAATGACGCTGGGCTGTCCTAAGGAACACCTTAACATCCTCAACATAGGGGCAATGAGGCCACACAGGGACAAAACATCCCAACGGCTCCAAATCGGTCCCAGTGAGAAGACACCATACTGTGCCGTGAAGGCACCATTCGCTGGAACAAGGACCCGCCGTGAAGCACATTGAGAAAGGAGAGGAAAAGGTTGGGATGGTCCACGAATGTGCACCTGTATTCCTTCCCTACACGGGGCTCCAAATGCTCCTGAAGATATCCCAAAAGAGTTCCGGGAACCCTATGTCCACCGACATATCCACCCATACCGATCTATCCACCCAACAGTAAGCCTGTGGGCTTAGTCAACACTCTCCCGTGTATTTCCCGCTTGCCTTGCCTTGCTCTCTCCACCAGGATCCAAACGAATCCACCCCTCACCTAAGTAGCTTGATATCCCCTGGATTTGCCTAAGGCACTTTCCAAACTCTCCACACACAACACACAAGCAGGACACAACCCAAGGAGGCGCCATCAGCGTCGCCCAAATCCCGGGGACAGTGGCCCATTTGATTTCCCCCGACCATCAGGGCAAACCTAAACTATATCCCACCTCCCAAGCTGAACATGACATAGACGCCTGGCCTGGCCAGGACTCCTTCTCTGACCCTGAGTGCAGAGACTTCTGTTTCCTTGCGGGAACAAGGCAACGACCTGAGCTTGAGGGTGGCCTGTAGATCTCAATGGCAAGCCAGAGGAGTACCAGTGGCTCACGCTTCCTTTCGCACCCGCACGCTGACCGCGGCAGGGGATAGCAGTTCTGGCTAGACTCAGGTGCCCAGAGACGTCAAGTTGTCCTTAGCCTTCCCACGTAGATGGACATCCCAGGCTCCTTTCCACATGGCTCTTTCTGCACGAGAAGCCCGCCACCCTCCACTTGAACAATGTTGCTGCGCACGCCCACAGTAGCAAATGCAACATGGACCTCTCCCTAATTTTCCTTTGGGAGCCACGTGCTGGACCTCAGTTAGGATGAGAAGACGGTAGGTATTGCTCATTCATTCTGTTTAGATTTCCAAGGAATGCATTTATGGGAGTCCTCACTGATCCACGCTCCTGCTCAAAGGCTGGACGTGCAAAGTCGCGGACTGTCAGCAAGCTCAATCCTCTCAGCAGTAGGGAGCGGCCAGACTCGAGCCACGGGGCAGGAAGTGCACCCACGTCTCAGGGCATCGGAGCTCGGGTGCCCCAGGAAGAGCCCAGAATGTGACGGTGTAGTCTCGTAGCACAAGTCCCCGTGGCCAAACTTCTAGGTTTCTTCAAAGAAGTTCCGTTTACCCCCACAAGGTTCCTACCAGGAACCTTGTCGAGCCAGAGGCGATGCCCTTGGATCACACAGAAAGCTATTGGCATCGGAGATATTCCAATGCCCAAACTGGCAGGGCAAACCCTTGCAGCAACTGGGTTACTTGCCCTGGCGCCTTGTATTTTCGCCCCCAGGCCCGTCAGTGACATGACCGCGGAGAAACCTGAGACCCATTCATTTGTTCAGAGTTCCAAGCAGTGCATTTATGGGAGTCATCATCAATCCACCTGCTCAAAGGCTGCACGTTCAAAGTCGCAGGCTCCACTGCGGGGCAGCCACCGATCTCAATCATGTCAGCAGTCAGGAGTGGCCAGAGGCGACCCACGGGGCTGCAAATGGAGCTAAGGATCATGGCATCAGATCTGGGGTTCCCCTGCAAGAGCCAAGAAGGTGAGGGTGTAGTCTCAGTGCACAAGTCCCCGTGGCCAAACATCTAGGTTTCTGCAAAGAAGTTCCACTCACCACCACAAGGTTCCTACGAGGAGCCTCAAGGACTTCACGCCAAAACCACGCTGAGACTCTTTTGCCTTGACTTGCCTCACCTTGCCGCACTCTCCTCACTTCGCCAGGTATCATGGACTATACAGAGGGCCCTATGCTGCTGCAGGTGTTTGTTCCCTGGCACTCCACCACATGCCTCAGGGTGACAGAACACAGGGATGTTTGAGAAAAGTGAACGGGCGCACAGAGGCAAAGGGTGATACCGCCCACCGACGTGCGCTATATCTCCCCTCAACATTTCATTTGCAGTCCATCATGTCTGTGTGTCCACAGCCAAACGTGAATGCATCGTGGCACAGATGCCTTCAGAGCGCACGGGCATCAGCACAAAGAGCACAGTCGTCCATCAACGCCCCGGTATGGGCCTTGAACTTTCCTGCCTGAGCCACCTCCCCGCCGACACAGCATAAGGATGTCATCCTGAACTGCTGAGACACCCTCAGGGGAACTGGGATTACTCAGCGTAAAAGCCACTGCCCTCTGGGGAACCAAACCACTCCTGGCGCATACGCTTCCACACAATGGATTCACCCTCAAGGGGAAATGTGGTCCCTGAGATCTTCTACAAGGGAACAGCCCTTGGCCAAATGGGACGAGCTCCAACAAAAGCAGCTTGTAGGGACCGGTGACAAAACGCACCAGAGGAACTCCTGGACTGAACAATGGAGATTCACCTGCAGCCAGACTTCCTGGCCTGCTGCCAAGACTGGCAACCTACCCTTGGCCCACACACAAAGCTAATGGCATCGGAACCATTCCGACGCCCAACGTGGCGGGGCAAACCCTTGCAGCAATTGTGTAACTTGCAGTGGTGTCTGGTACTTTCACCCTCTGGGCCCATCAGTGACGTGACATTGGGGAAACCCTGAGGCCCAGGTCCTCTACAAGCAACTTGTTACCCACAGCCATGCAACGACAGAACCCAGACAACAGCCTAGACACTTGAACCGGTATGACTTGTCTAGCCTGTGGCCAGGCTCGCCGGTTACCACAGTCTCGACGCACCAGCGGGTGGCAGGAAAAATGACACCCACACCACACATCCTCTCCTGCCCTTAAACCTGCAGCCTTTCCTTGGCAGCCAACTCCCTTGTTTCTGCACGGTGGCACCCAATGACCTCCGGGTAGAGCTCCAATCCTCAGGGAACGCTATGTGGGCCGGGTATAGAAACGATGCCTGGCTGTCCTCAGGAACACCTTCACATCTTCAACACAGGGGGAACGTGGTCAGACAGGGACAAAACACCCCAAGGCCTCCAAATCGGCCCCCATGAGAAGACACCATACTGTGCCATGAAGGCAACCATTCGCTGGCACAAGAACCCGCCATGAAGCAAATCGACCAGGGAGAGGAAAGAGGCGGGACAGTCCACAAATGTGCTCCCGTATTCCCTCCCTACACGTGCCTCCAGATGCTCCTGAGGGAATCCCAAATGTGTTCCGGGAACCCCATGGCCACCGTCGATCTATCCACCCACCAGTAAACCTGTGGGCTTAGCCAGCCATCTCACGTGGCTCTTTCACTCGCCTTGCCTTACTCTCTCTCCACCGGGATCCCAACGTGTCATGGCAAGATGCCAGAGCCACCCCTCACCAAAGAAGCTTGCCGTGACCAAGTTTGACTAAGGCATTTTCCAGCCCCTTCACACAGCACACACAAGCAGGACACAACCCGAGGAGGAGCCATCAGATTGGCCAAACTCCCAGGAACAGTGGCCCATTTGATTTCTCCCCTCAGCAGGAGAAACCTAAACTGCATCTGGTCTCCCAAGCAGAACATGACAAAGAAGCCTGCCCTAGGCCTGGAATCCTGTTCTGACCCTGAGCCTACAGACTTCTGTTTCTTTGAGGCCACAAGGCAATGACCAGCAGGTGGGGGCAGCCTGTAGAACTCAAGTGCAGGTGGCAGGACGAGCAATGGCTCACGCTTCCTCTCCTACCTGCATGCTGAACCGTGGCAGGGGACAGCAGTCCTGGCTAGACCAAGGAACCCAGAGACGGCACGCTGTCCCAAGCCTTCCCACCTGGATTGGCATCCCAGGCTCCTTTCCCAATGGCTCTTCTCCCCAGGAGATGACCACAACCCTCAACTTGAACAACGTGGCTGTAGACACCCACGGCCGCAAATGCAACGTGAACCTCTCCCTACTTTCCTTTGGGGAGCCACGTGCTGGACCTCAGTTCCAACGAGGAGACGGTAGGGATTTCTCACTCATTTTGTTCAGATTTCCAAGGAATGCATTTGTGGGAGTCATCATCGATCCAAGCACATGCTCAAACGGTGGACATGCAAAGTTGCAGATTCCACCATGGGACGGCCAGCGAGCTGAATCATATCAGCGTTACGGAAGTGGCCAGCAGAGCCGAGCCACGGGTCAGGAAATGCAGCCAGTTCTCAGGGCATCAAAGCTCGTGTTCCCCGAGAAAAGACCAGAAGGTGAGGGTGTAGCCCCGGTGCACACGTTCCCATCGCCAAACCTTTAGGTTTAGCAAAGAAGTGTCGCTTACCGCAACAAGGGTTAAAGCAGGATCCTCATGGAATGCACGCCAACACCCCTCTGAGACTCCTTCGGCTGGCCTCGCCTTGCCACACCGTCCTCACTTCAACGGGTATCAGGGATTATACGGATGGCCCCAGGCTGCTGCTGGCATTCCTTCCCTGGCATTCCACCTGGCTCGGGGTGAGAGAACACACGCATGCTTGAGGAGGGTGCACAGGCGCACCGAGGGAAAGGGCGATACCACCCAGCATTGTGTGTTCTATCTCTCCTCAACATTTCATTTACTGTCCATCTTGCCTGTGTGTCCGCAGGCAAACGTGAAAGCATCGTGGCACTGGCGCCTTCAGAGCGTGCGGCCATCAGGACAAAGAGTGCCACCGACCAACAACCCCCTGGTCTCGGGCCCTGAAATTCCTCTCCTGAGCAATCTGCCCTCCATCACAGCAAAAGGATGTCTTCCTGATCCCCTGAGACACCCTCAGGACAACTGTGCCCCCTCAGCCTAAGAGCAAGTGCCCTCTATGGGAACAAACACGCGTTTGGCCCTTATGATTAAACACAGTGGACACGCCCTCAAGGGGAGAGATCTTCCATAAGGGAAGGGCCCTTGGCTGAATAAGACGACCTCCATCAAAAGCGGCTCGAAGGGACCCGTGACAAAGGGCACCTGAAGAACCCCTGGACTGATCAAGGGAGACTCACCAGCAGGCATACTTCCTGGTCTCCTGCCAAGCCAGAGGAACTTCCCTAGGACCGCAACCAAAGCTAATGGCAAGGGAGCCATTCCAATGCCCAAAATGGCGGGCCAAACACTTGCAGCAACTGGGTAACTTATTGTAGCACCTTGCACATTCGCATTCTTCCCTTCAAGGACAAGACCTTGGAGAAACCATGAGACCCAGGTCCTCCAGAACCAACGTGTCACCCACAGCCGTGCAATGAGAGAACGCACCCAACATCCTGGACCCTTGAACCGGCATGGCTTCTCTGGCTTGAAGCCATGCATGCTGGAGATCACAGGCTCGCAGCACCAGAAGGTGGCAGGACAAAATGACCCCTGCAGCACACATTCACTCCAGCCCTTAAACCTGTAGCGTTGCCTTGGCGGCCGACTCCCTTCTTACTGCATGGTTGGGCCCAAAGACCTCCGGGAAGAGCTCCAAACCTCAGGGAATGCTATGCCGACCTGGTATAGCAATGACGCTGGGCTGTCCTAAGGAACACCTTAACATCCTCAACATAGGGGCAATGAGGCCACACAGGGACAAAACATCCCAACGGCTCCAAATCGGTCCCAGTGAGAAGACACCATACTGTGCCGTGAAGGCACCATTCGCTGGAACAAGGACCCGCCGTGAAGCACATTGAGAAAGGAGAGGAAAAGGTTGGGATGGTCCACGAATGTGCACCTGTATTCCTTCCCTACACGGGGCTCCAAATGCTCCTGAAGATATCCCAAAAGAGTTCCGGGAACCCTATGTCCACCGACATATCCACCCATACCGATCTATCCACCCAACAGTAAGCCTGTGGGCTTAGTCAACACTCTCCCGTGTATTTCCCGCTTGCCTTGCCTTGCTCTCTCCACCAGGATCCAAACGAATCCACCCCTCACCTAAGTAGCTTGATATCCCCTGGATTTGCCTAAGGCACTTTCCAAACTCTCCACACACAACACACAAGCAGGACACAACCCAAGGAGGCGCCATCAGCGTCGCCCAAATCCCGGGGACAGTGGCCCATTTGATTTCCCCCGACCATCAGGGCAAACCTAAACTATATCCCACCTCCCAAGCTGAACATGACATAGACGCCTGGCCTGGCCAGGACTCCTTCTCTGACCCTGAGTGCAGAGACTTCTGTTTCCTTGCGGGAACAAGGCAACGACCTGAGCTTGAGGGTGGCCTGTAGATCTCAATGGCAAGCCAGAGGAGTACCAGTGGCTCACGCTTCCTTTCGCACCCGCACGCTGACCGCGGCAGGGGATAGCAGTTCTGGCTAGACTCAGGTGCCCAGAGACGTCAAGTTGTCCTTAGCCTTCCCACGTAGATGGACATCCCAGGCTCCTTTCCACATGGCTCTTTCTGCACGAGAAGCCCGCCACCCTCCACTTGAACAATGTTGCTGCGCACGCCCACAGTAGCAAATGCAACATGGACCTCTCCCTAATTTTCCTTTGGGAGCCACGTGCTGGACCTCAGTTAGGATGAGAAGACGGTAGGTATTGCTCATTCATTCTGTTTAGATTTCCAAGGAATGCATTTATGGGAGTCCTCACTGATCCACGCTCCTGCTCAAAGGCTGGACGTGCAAAGTCGCGGACTGTCAGCAAGCTCAATCCTCTCAGCAGTAGGGAGCGGCCAGACTCGAGCCACGGGGCAGGAAGTGCACCCACGTCTCAGGGCATCGGAGCTCGGGTGCCCCAGGAAGAGCCCAGAATGTGATGGTGTAGTCTCGTGGCACAAGTCCCCGTGGCCAAACTTCTAGGTTTCTTCAAAGAAGTTCCGTTTACCCCCACAAGGTTCCTACCAGGAACCTTGTCGAGCCAGAGGCGATGCCCTTGGATCACACAGAAAGCTATTGGCATCGGAGATATTCCAATGCCCAAACTGGCAGGGCAAACCCTTGCAGCAACTGGGTTACTTGCCCTGGCGCCTTGTATTTTCGCCCCCAGGCCCGTCAGTGACATGACCGCGGAGAAACCTGAGACCCATTCATTTGTTCAGAGTTCCAAGCAGTGCATTTATGGGAGTCATCATCAATCCACCTGCTCAAAGGCTGCACGTTCAAAGTCGCAGGCTCCACTGCGGGGCAGCCACCGATCTCAATCATGTCAGCAGTCAGGAGTGGCCAGAGGCGACCCACGGGGCTGCAAATGGAGCTAAGGATCATGGCATCAGATCTGGGGTTCCCCTGCAAGAGCCAAGAAGGTGAGGGTGTAGTCTCAGTGCACAAGTCCCCGTGGCCAAACATCTAGGTTTCTGCAAAGAAGTTCCATTCACCACCACAAGGTTCCTACGAGGAGCCTCAAGGACTTCACGCCAAAACCACGCTGAGACTCTTTTGCCTTGACTTGCCTCACCTTGCCGCACTCTCCTCACTTCGCCAGGTATCATGGACTATACAGAGGGCCCTATGCTGCTGCAGGTGTTTGTTCCCTGGCACTCCACCACATGCCTCAGGGTGACAGAACACAGGGATGTTTGAGAAAAGTGAACGGGCGCACAGAGGCAAAGGGTGATACCGCCCACTGACGTGCGCTATATCTCCCCTCAACATTTCATTTGCAGTCCATCATGTCTGTGTGTCCACAGCCAAACGTGAATGCATCGTGGCACAGATGCCTTCAGAGCGCACGGGCATCAGCACAAAGAGCACAGTCGTCCATCAACGCCCCGGTATGGGCCTTGAACTTTCCTGCCTGAGCCACCTCCCCGCCGACACAGCATAAGGATGTCATCCTGAACTGCTGAGACACCCTCAGGGGAACTGGGATTACTCAGCGTAAGAGCCACTGCCCTCTGGGGAACGAAACCACTCCTGGCGCATATGCTTCCACACAATGGATTCACCCTCAAGGGGAAATGTGGTCCCTGAGATCTTCCACAAGGGAACGGCCCTTGGCCAAATGGGACGACCTCCAACAAAAGCAGCTTGTAGGGACCGGTGACAAAACGCACCAGAGGAACTCCTGGACTGAACAATGGAGATTCACCTGCAGCCAGACTTCCTGGCCTGCTGCCAAGACTGGCAACCTACCCTTGGCCCACACACAAAGCTAATGGCATCGGAACCATTCCGACGCCCAACGTGGCGGGGCAAACCCTTGCAGCAATTGTGTAACTTGCAGTGGTGTCTGGTACTTTCACCCTCTGGGCCCATCAGTGACGTGACATTGGGGAAACCCTGAGGCCCAGGTCCTCTACAAGCAACTTGTTACCCACAGCCATGCAACGACAGAACCCAGACAACAGCCTAGACACTTGAACCGGTATGACTTGTCTAGCCTGTGGCCAGGCTCGCCGGTTACCACAGTCTCGACGCACCAGCGGGTGGCAGGAAAAATGACACCCACACCACACATCCTCTCCTGCCCTTAAACCTGCAGCCTTTCCTTGGCAGCCAACTCCCTTGTTTCTGCACGGTGGCACCCAATGACCTCCGGGTAGAGCTCCAATCCTCAGGGAACGCTATGTGGGCCGGGTATAGAAACGATGCCTGGCTGTCCTCAGGAACACCTTCACATCTTCAACACAGGGGGAACGTGGTCAGACAGGGACAAAACACCCCAAGGCCTCCAAATCGGCCCCCATGAGAAGACACCATACTGTGCCATGAAGGCAACCATTCGCTGGCACAAGAACCCGCCATGAAGCAAATCGACCAGGGAGAGGAAAGAGGCGGGACAGTCCACAAATGTGCTCCCGTATTCCCTCCCTACACGTGCCTCCAGATGCTCCTGAGGGAATCCCAAATGTGTTCCGGGAACCCCATGGCCACCGTCGATCTATCCACCCACCAGTAAACCTGTGGGCTTAGCCAGCCATCTCACGTGTCTCTTTCACTCGCCTTGCCTTACTCTCTCTCCACCGGGATCCCAACGTGTCACGGCAAGATGCCAGAGCCACCCCTCACCAAAGAAGCTTGCCGTGACCAAGTTTGACTAAGGCATTTTCCAGCCCCTTCACACAGCACACACAAGCAGGACACAACCCGAGGAGGAGCCATCAGATTGGCCAAACTCCCAGGAACAGTGGCCCATTTGATTTCTCCCCTCAGCAGGAGAAACCTAAACTGCATCTGGTCTCCCAAGCAGAACATGACAAAGAAGCCTGCCCTAGGCCTGGAATCCTGTTCTGACCCTGAGCCTACAGACTTCTGTTTCTTTGAGGCCACAAGGCAATGACCAGCAGGTGGGGGCAGCCTGTAGAACTCAAGTGCAGGTGGCAGGACGAGCAATGGCTCACGCTTCCTCTCCTACCTGCATGCTGAACCGTGGCAGGGGACAGCAGTCCTGGCTAGACCAAGGAACCCAGAGACGGCACGCTGTCCCAAGCCTTCCCACCTGGATTGGCATCCCAGGCTCCTTTCCCAATGGCTCTTCTCCCCAGGAGATGACCACAACCCTCAACTTGAACAACGTGGCTGTAGACACCCACGGCCGCAAATGCAACGTGAACCTCTCCCTACTTTCCTTTGGGGAGCCACGTGCTGGACCTCAGTTCCAATGAGGAGACGGTAGGGATTTCTCACTCATTTTGTTCAGATTTCCAAGGAATGCATTTGTGGGAGTCATCATCGATCCAAGCACATGCTCAAACGGTGGACATGCAAAGTTGCAGATTCCACCATGGGACGGCCAGCGAGCTGAATCATATCAGCGTTACGGAAGTGGCCAGCAGAGCCGAGCCACGGGTCAGGAAATGCAGCCAGTTCTCAGGGCATCAAAGCTCGTGTTCCCCGAGAAAAGACCAGAAGGTGAGGGTGTAGCCCCGGTGCACACGTTCCCATCGCCAAACCTTTAGGTTTAGCAAAGAAGTGTCGCTTACCGCAACAAGGGTTAAAGCAGGATCCTCATGGAATGCACGCCAACACCCCTCTGAGACTCCTTCGGCTGGCCTCGCCTTGCCACACCGTCCTCACTTCAACGGGTATCAGGGATTATACGGATGGCCCCAGGCTGCTGCTGGCATTCCTTCCCTGGCATTCCACCTGGCTCGGGGTGAGAGAACACACGCATGCTTGAGGAGGGTGCACAGGCGCACCGAGGGAAAGGGCGATACCACCCAGCATTGTGTGTTCTATCTCTCCTCAACATTTCATTTACTGTCCATCTTGCCTGTGTGTCCGCAGGCAAACGTGAAAGCATCGTGGCACTGGCGCCTTCAGAGCGTGCGGCCATCAGGACAAAGAGTGCCACCGACCAACAACCCCCTGGTCTCGGGCCCTGAAATTCCTCTCCTGAGCAATCTGCCCTCCATCACAGCAAAAGGATGTCTTCCTGATCCCCTGAGACACCCTCAGGACAACTGTGCCCCCTCAGCCTAAGAGCAAGTGCCCTCTATGGGAACAAACACGCGTTTGGCCCTTATGATTAAACACAGTGGACACGCCCTCAAGGGGAGAGATCTTCCATAAGGGAAGGGCCCTTGGCTGAATAAGACGACCTCCATCAAAAGCGGCTCGAAGGGACCCGTGACAAAGGGCACCTGAAGAACCCCTGGACTGATCAAGGGAGACTCACCAGCAGGCATACTTCCTGGTCTCCTGCCAAGCCAGAGGAACTTCCCTAGGACCGCAACCAAAGCTAATGGCAAGGGAGCCATTCCAATGCCCAAAATGGCGGGCCAAACACTTGCAGCAACTGGGTAACTTATCGTAGCACCTTGCACATTCGCATTCTTCCCTTCAAGGACAAGACCTTGGAGAAACCATGAGACCCAGGTCCTCCAGAACCAACGTGTCACCCACAGCCGTGCAATGAGAGAACGCACCCAACATCCTGGACCCTTGAACCGGCATGGCTTCTCTGGCTTGAAGCCATGCATGCTGGAGATCACAGGCTCGCAGCACCAGAAGGTGGCAGGACAAAATGACCCCTGCAGCACACATTCACTCCAGCCCTTAAACCTGTAGCGTTGCCTTGGCGGCCGACTCCCTTCTTACTGCATGGTTGGGCCCAAAGACCTCCGGGAAGAGCTCCAAACCTCAGGGAATGCTATGCCGACCTGGTATAGCAATGACGCTGGGCTGTCCTAAGGAACACCTTAACATCCTCAACATAGGGGCAATGAGGCCACACAGGGACAAAACATCCCAACGGCTCCAAATCGGTCCCAGTGAGAAGACACCATACTGTGCCGTGAAGGCACCATTCGCTGGAACAAGGACCCGCCGTGAAGCACATTGAGAAAGGAGAGGAAAAGGTTGGGATGGTCCACGAATGTGCACCTGTATTCCTTCCCTACACGGGGCTCCAAATGCTCCTGAAGATATCCCAAAAGAGTTCCGGGAACCCTATGTCCACCGACATATCCACCCATACCGATCTATCCACCCAACAGTAAGCCTGTGGGCTTAGTCAACACTCTCCCGTGTATTTCCCGCTTGCCTTGCCTTGCTCTCTCCACCAGGATCCAAACGAATCCACCCCTCACCTAAGTAGCTTGATATCCCCTGGATTTGCCTAAGGCACTTTCCAAACTCTCCACACACAACACACAAGCAGGACACAACCCAAGGAGGCGCCATCAGCGTCGCCCAAATCCCGGGGACAGTGGCCCATTTGATTTCCCCCGACCATCAGGGCAAACCTAAACTATATCCCACCTCCCAAGCTGAACATGACATAGACGCCTGGCCTGGCCAGGACTCCTTCTCTGACCCTGAGTGCAGAGACTTCTGTTTCCTTGCGGGAACAAGGCAACGACCTGAGCTTGAGGGTGGCCTGTAGATCTCAATGGCAAGCCAGAGGAGTACCAGTGGCTCACGCTTCCTTTCGCACCCGCACGCTGACCGCGGCAGGGGATAGCAGTTCTGGCTAGACTCAGGTGCCCAGAGACGTCAAGTTGTCCTTAGCCTTCCCACGTAGATGGACATCCCAGGCTCCTTTCCACATGGCTCTTTCTGCACGAGAAGCCCGCCACCCTCCACTTGAACAATGTTGCTGCGCACGCCCACAGTAGCAAATGCAACATGGACCTCTCCCTAATTTTCCTTTGGGAGCCACGTGCTGGACCTCAGTTAGGATGAGAAGACGGTAGGTATTGCTCATTCATTCTGTTTAGATTTCCAAGGAATGCATTTATGGGAGTCCTCACTGATCCACGCTCCTGCTCAAAGGCTGGACGTGCAAAGTCGCGGACTGTCAGCAAGCTCAATCCTCTCAGCAGTAGGGAGCGGCCAGACTCGAGCCACGGGGCAGGAAGTGCACCCACGTCTCAGGGCATCGGAGCTCGGGTGCCCCAGGAAGAGCCCAGAATGTGACGGTGTAGTCTCGTAGCACAAGTCCCCGTGGCCAAACTTCTAGGTTTCTTCAAAGAAGTTCCGTTTACCCCCACAAGGTTCCTACCAGGAACCTTGTCGAGCCAGAGGCGATGCCCTTGGATCACACAGAAAGCTATTGGCATCGGAGATATTCCAATGCCCAAACTGGCAGGGCAAACCCTTGCAGCAACTGGGTTACTTGCCCTGGCGCCTTGTATTTTCGCCCCCAGGCCCGTCAGTGACATGACCGCGGAGAAACCTGAGACCCATTCATTTGTTCAGAGTTCCAAGCAGTGCATTTATGGGAGTCATCATCAATCCACCTGCTCAAAGGCTGCACGTTCAAAGTCGCAGGCTCCACTGCGGGGCAGCCACCGATCTCAATCATGTCAGCAGTCAGGAGTGGCCAGAGGCGACCCACGGGGCTGCAAATGGAGCTAAGGATCATGGCATCAGATCTGGGGTTCCCCTGCAAGAGCCAAGAAGGTGAGGGTGTAGTCTCAGTGCACAAGTCCCCGTGGCCAAACATCTAGGTTTCTGCAAAGAAGTTCCACTCACCACCACAAGGTTCCTACGAGGAGCCTCAAGGACTTCACGCCAAAACCACGCTGAGACTCTTTTGCCTTGACTTGCCTCACCTTGCCGCACTCTCCTCACTTCGCCAGGTATCATGGACTATACAGAGGGCCCTATGCTGCTGCAGGTGTTTGTTCCCTGGCACTCCACCACATGCCTCAGGGTGACAGAACACAGGGATGTTTGAGAAAAGTGAACGGGCGCACAGAGGCAAAGGGTGATACCGCCCACCGACGTGCGCTATATCTCCCCTCAACATTTCATTTGCAGTCCATCATGTCTGTGTGTCCACAGCCAAACGTGAATGCATCGTGGCACAGATGCCTTCAGAGCGCACGGGCATCAGCACAAAGAGCACAGTCGTCCATCAACGCCCCGGTATGGGCCTTGAACTTTCCTGCCTGAGCCACCTCCCCGCCGACACAGCATAAGGATGTCATCCTGAACTGCTGAGACACCCTCAGGGGAACTGGGATTACTCAGCGTAAAAGCCACTGCCCTCTGGGGAACCAAACCACTCCTGGCGCATACGCTTCCACACAATGGATTCACCCTCAAGGGGAAATGTGGTCCCTGAGATCTTCTACAAGGGAACAGCCCTTGGCCAAATGGGACGAGCTCCAACAAAAGCAGCTTGTAGGGACCGGTGACAAAACGCACCAGAGGAACTCCTGGACTGAACAATGGAGATTCACCTGCAGCCAGACTTCCTGGCCTGCTGCCAAGACTGGCAACCTACCCTTGGCCCACACACAAAGCTAATGGCATCGGAACCATTCCGACGCCCAACGTGGCGGGGCAAACCCTTGCAGCAATTGTGTAACTTGCAGTGGTGTCTGGTACTTTCACCCTCTGGGCCCATCAGTGACGTGACATTGGGGAAACCCTGAGGCCCAGGTCCTCTACAAGCAACTTGTTACCCACAGCCATGCAACGACAGAACCCAGACAACAGCCTAGACACTTGAACCGGTATGACTTGTCTAGCCTGTGGCCAGGCTCGCCGGTTACCACAGTCTCGACGCACCAGCGGGTGGCAGGAAAAATGACACCCACACCACACATCCTCTCCTGCCCTTAAACCTGCAGCCTTTCCTTGGCAGCCAACTCCCTTGTTTCTGCACGGTGGCACCCAATGACCTCCGGGTAGAGCTCCAATCCTCAGGGAACGCTATGTGGGCCGGGTATAGAAACGATGCCTGGCTGTCCTCAGGAACACCTTCACATCTTCAACACAGGGGGAACGTGGTCAGACAGGGACAAAACACCCCAAGGCCTCCAAATCGGCCCCCATGAGAAGACACCATACTGTGCCATGAAGGCAACCATTCGCTGGCACAAGAACCCGCCATGAAGCAAATCGACCAGGGAGAGGAAAGAGGCGGGACAGTCCACAAATGTGCTCCCGTATTCCCTCCCTACACGTGCCTCCAGATGCTCCTGAGGGAATCCCAAATGTGTTCCGGGAACCCCATGGCCACCGTCGATCTATCCACCCACCAGTAAACCTGTGGGCTTAGCCAGCCATCTCACGTGGCTCTTTCACTCGCCTTGCCTTACTCTCTCTCCACCGGGATCCCAACGTGTCATGGCAAGATGCCAGAGCCACCCCTCACCAAAGAAGCTTGCCGTGACCAAGTTTGACTAAGGCATTTTCCAGCCCCTTCACACAGCACACACAAGCAGGACACAACCCGAGGAGGAGCCATCAGATTGGCCAAACTCCCAGGAACAGTGGCCCATTTGATTTCTCCCCTCAGCAGGAGAAACCTAAACTGCATCTGGTCTCCCAAGCAGAACATGACAAAGAAGCCTGCCCTAGGCCTGGAATCCTGTTCTGACCCTGAGCCTACAGACTTCTGTTTCTTTGAGGCCACAAGGCAATGACCAGCAGGTGGGGGCAGCCTGTAGAACTCAAGTGCAGGTGGCAGGACGAGCAATGGCTCACGCTTCCTCTCCTACCTGCATGCTGAACCGTGGCAGGGGACAGCAGTCCTGGCTAGACCAAGGAACCCAGAGACGGCACGCTGTCCCAAGCCTTCCCACCTGGATTGGCATCCCAGGCTCCTTTCCCAATGGCTCTTCTCCCCAGGAGATGACCACAACCCTCAACTTGAACAACGTGGCTGTAGACACCCACGGCCGCAAATGCAACGTGAACCTCTCCCTACTTTCCTTTGGGGAGCCACGTGCTGGACCTCAGTTCCAACGAGGAGACGGTAGGGATTTCTCACTCATTTTGTTCAGATTTCCAAGGAATGCATTTGTGGGAGTCATCATCGATCCAAGCACATGCTCAAACGGTGGACATGCAAAGTTGCAGATTCCACCATGGGACGGCCAGCGAGCTGAATCATATCAGCGTTACGGAAGTGGCCAGCAGAGCCGAGCCACGGGTCAGGAAATGCAGCCAGTTCTCAGGGCATCAAAGCTCGTGTTCCCCGAGAAAAGACCAGAAGGTGAGGGTGTAGCCCCGGTGCACACGTTCCCATCGCCAAACCTTTAGGTTTAGCAAAGAAGTGTCGCTTACCGCAACAAGGGTTAAAGCAGGATCCTCATGGAATGCACGCCAACACCCCTCTGAGACTCCTTCGGCTGGCCTCGCCTTGCCACACCGTCCTCACTTCAACGGGTATCAGGGATTATACGGATGGCCCCAGGCTGCTGCTGGCATTCCTTCCCTGGCATTCCACCTGGCTCGGGGTGAGAGAACACACGCATGCTTGAGGAGGGTGCACAGGCGCACCGAGGGAAAGGGCGATACCACCCAGCATTGTGTGTTCTATCTCTCCTCAACATTTCATTTACTGTCCATCTTGCCTGTGTGTCCGCAGGCAAACGTGAAAGCATCGTGGCACTGGCGCCTTCAGAGCGTGCGGCCATCAGGACAAAGAGTGCCACCGACCAACAACCCCCTGGTCTCGGGCCCTGAAATTCCTCTCCTGAGCAATCTGCCCTCCATCACAGCAAAAGGATGTCTTCCTGATCCCCTGAGACACCCTCAGGACAACTGTGCCCCCTCAGCCTAAGAGCAAGTGCCCTCTATGGGAACAAACACGCGTTTGGCCCTTATGATTAAACACAGTGGACACGCCCTCAAGGGGAGAGATCTTCCATAAGGGAAGGGCCCTTGGCTGAATAAGACGACCTCCATCAAAAGCGGCTCGAAGGGACCCGTGACAAAGGGCACCTGAAGAACCCCTGGACTGATCAAGGGAGACTCACCAGCAGGCATACTTCCTGGTCTCCTGCCAAGCCAGAGGAACTTCCCTAGGACCGCAACCAAAGCTAATGGCAAGGGAGCCATTCCAATGCCCAAAATGGCGGGCCAAACACTTGCAGCAACTGGGTAACTTATTGTAGCACCTTGCACATTCGCATTCTTCCCTTCAAGGACAAGACCTTGGAGAAACCATGAGACCCAGGTCCTCCAGAACCAACGTGTCACCCACAGCCGTGCAATGAGAGAACGCACCCAACATCCTGGACCCTTGAACCGGCATGGCTTCTCTGGCTTGAAGCCATGCATGCTGGAGATCACAGGCTCGCAGCACCAGAAGGTGGCAGGACAAAATGACCCCTGCAGCACACATTCACTCCAGCCCTTAAACCTGTAGCGTTGCCTTGGCGGCCGACTCCCTTCTTACTGCATGGTTGGGCCCAAAGACCTCCGGGAAGAGCTCCAAACCTCAGGGAATGCTATGCCGACCTGGTATAGCAATGACGCTGGGCTGTCCTAAGGAACACCTTAACATCCTCAACATAGGGGCAATGAGGCCACACAGGGACAAAACATCCCAACGGCTCCAAATCGGTCCCAGTGAGAAGACACCATACTGTGCCGTGAAGGCACCATTCGCTGGAACAAGGACCCGCCGTGAAGCACATTGAGAAAGGAGAGGAAAAGGTTGGGATGGTCCACGAATGTGCACCTGTATTCCTTCCCTACACGGGGCTCCAAATGCTCCTGAAGATATCCCAAAAGAGTTCCGGGAACCCTATGTCCACCGACATATCCACCCATACCGATCTATCCACCCAACAGTAAGCCTGTGGGCTTAGTCAACACTCTCCCGTGTATTTCCCGCTTGCCTTGCCTTGCTCTCTCCACCAGGATCCAAACGAATCCACCCCTCACCTAAGTAGCTTGATATCCCCTGGATTTGCCTAAGGCACTTTCCAAACTCTCCACACACAACACACAAGCAGGACACAACCCAAGGAGGCGCCATCAGCGTCGCCCAAATCCCGGGGACAGTGGCCCATTTGATTTCCCCCGACCATCAGGGCAAACCTAAACTATATCCCACCTCCCAAGCTGAACATGACATAGACGCCTGGCCTGGCCAGGACTCCTTCTCTGACCCTGAGTGCAGAGACTTCTGTTTCCTTGCGGGAACAAGGCAACGACCTGAGCTTGAGGGTGGCCTGTAGATCTCAATGGCAAGCCAGAGGAGTACCAGTGGCTCACGCTTCCTTTCGCACCCGCACGCTGACCGCGGCAGGGGATAGCAGTTCTGGCTAGACTCAGGTGCCCAGAGACGTCAAGTTGTCCTTAGCCTTCCCACGTAGATGGACATCCCAGGCTCCTTTCCACATGGCTCTTTCTGCACGAGAAGCCCGCCACCCTCCACTTGAACAATGTTGCTGCGCACGCCCACAGTAGCAAATGCAACATGGACCTCTCCCTAATTTTCCTTTGGGAGCCACGTGCTGGACCTCAGTTAGGATGAGAAGACGGTAGGTATTGCTCATTCATTCTGTTTAGATTTCCAAGGAATGCATTTATGGGAGTCCTCACTGATCCACGCTCCTGCTCAAAGGCTGGACGTGCAAAGTCGCGGACTGTCAGCAAGCTCAATCCTCTCAGCAGTAGGGAGCGGCCAGACTCGAGCCACGGGGCAGGAAGTGCACCCACGTCTCAGGGCATCGGAGCTCGGGTGCCCCAGGAAGAGCCCAGAATGTGATGGTGTAGTCTCGTGGCACAAGTCCCCGTGGCCAAACTTCTAGGTTTCTTCAAAGAAGTTCCGTTTACCCCCACAAGGTTCCTACCAGGAACCTTGTCGAGCCAGAGGCGATGCCCTTGGATCACACAGAAAGCTATTGGCATCGGAGATATTCCAATGCCCAAACTGGCAGGGCAAACCCTTGCAGCAACTGGGTTACTTGCCCTGGCGCCTTGTATTTTCGCCCCCAGGCCCGTCAGTGACATGACCGCGGAGAAACCTGAGACCCATTCATTTGTTCAGAGTTCCAAGCAGTGCATTTATGGGAGTCATCATCAATCCACCTGCTCAAAGGCTGCACGTTCAAAGTCGCAGGCTCCACTGCGGGGCAGCCACCGATCTCAATCATGTCAGCAGTCAGGAGTGGCCAGAGGCGACCCACGGGGCTGCAAATGGAGCTAAGGATCATGGCATCAGATCTGGGGTTCCCCTGCAAGAGCCAAGAAGGTGAGGGTGTAGTCTCAGTGCACAAGTCCCCGTGGCCAAACATCTAGGTTTCTGCAAAGAAGTTCCATTCACCACCACAAGGTTCCTACGAGGAGCCTCAAGGACTTCACGCCAAAACCACGCTGAGACTCTTTTGCCTTGACTTGCCTCACCTTGCCGCACTCTCCTCACTTCGCCAGGTATCATGGACTATACAGAGGGCCCTATGCTGCTGCAGGTGTTTGTTCCCTGGCACTCCACCACATGCCTCAGGGTGACAGAACACAGGGATGTTTGAGAAAAGTGAACGGGCGCACAGAGGCAAAGGGTGATACCGCCCACTGACGTGCGCTATATCTCCCCTCAACATTTCATTTGCAGTCCATCATGTCTGTGTGTCCACAGCCAAACGTGAATGCATCGTGGCACAGATGCCTTCAGAGCGCACGGGCATCAGCACAAAGAGCACAGTCGTCCATCAACGCCCCGGTATGGGCCTTGAACTTTCCTGCCTGAGCCACCTCCCCGCCGACACAGCATAAGGATGTCATCCTGAACTGCTGAGACACCCTCAGGGGAACTGGGATTACTCAGCGTAAGAGCCACTGCCCTCTGGGGAACGAAACCACTCCTGGCGCATATGCTTCCACACAATGGATTCACCCTCAAGGGGAAATGTGGTCCCTGAGATCTTCCACAAGGGAACGGCCCTTGGCCAAATGGGACGACCTCCAACAAAAGCAGCTTGTAGGGACCGGTGACAAAACGCACCAGAGGAACTCCTGGACTGAACAATGGAGATTCACCTGCAGCCAGACTTCCTGGCCTGCTGCCAAGACTGGCAACCTACCCTTGGCCCACACACAAAGCTAATGGCATCGGAACCATTCCGACGCCCAACGTGGCGGGGCAAACCCTTGCAGCAATTGTGTAACTTGCAGTGGTGTCTGGTACTTTCACCCTCTGGGCCCATCAGTGACGTGACATTGGGGAAACCCTGAGGCCCAGGTCCTCTACAAGCAACTTGTTACCCACAGCCATGCAACGACAGAACCCAGACAACAGCCTAGACACTTGAACCGGTATGACTTGTCTAGCCTGTGGCCAGGCTCGCCGGTTACCACAGTCTCGACGCACCAGCGGGTGGCAGGAAAAATGACACCCACACCACACATCCTCTCCTGCCCTTAAACCTGCAGCCTTTCCTTGGCAGCCAACTCCCTTGTTTCTGCACGGTGGCACCCAATGACCTCCGGGTAGAGCTCCAATCCTCAGGGAACGCTATGTGGGCCGGGTATAGAAACGATGCCTGGCTGTCCTCAGGAACACCTTCACATCTTCAACACAGGGGGAACGTGGTCAGACAGGGACAAAACACCCCAAGGCCTCCAAATCGGCCCCCATGAGAAGACACCATACTGTGCCATGAAGGCAACCATTCGCTGGCACAAGAACCCGCCATGAAGCAAATCGACCAGGGAGAGGAAAGAGGCGGGACAGTCCACAAATGTGCTCCCGTATTCCCTCCCTACACGTGCCTCCAGATGCTCCTGAGGGAATCCCAAATGTGTTCCGGGAACCCCATGGCCACCGTCGATCTATCCACCCACCAGTAAACCTGTGGGCTTAGCCAGCCATCTCACGTGGCTCTTTCACTCGCCTTGCCTTACTCTCTCTCCACCGGGATCCCAACGTGTCACGGCAAGATGCCAGAGCCACCCCTCACCAAAGAAGCTTGCCGTGACCAAGTTTGACTAAGGCATTTTCCAGCCCCTTCACACAGCACACACAAGCAGGACACAACCCGAGGAGGAGCCATCAGATTGGCCAAACTCCCAGGAACAGTGGCCCATTTGATTTCTCCCCTCAGCAGGAGAAACCTAAACTGCATCTGGTCTCCCAAGCAGAACATGACAAAGAAGCCTGCCCTAGGCCTGGAATCCTGTTCTGACCCTGAGCCTACAGACTTCTGTTTCTTTGAGGCCACAAGGCAATGACCAGCAGGTGGGGGCAGCCTGTAGAACTCAAGTGCAGGTGGCAGGACGAGCAATGGCTCACGCTTCCTCTCCTACCTGCATGCTGAACCGTGGCAGGGGACAGCAGTCCTGGCTAGACCAAGGAACCCAGAGACGGCACGCTGTCCCAAGCCTTCCCACCTGGATTGGCATCCCAGGCTCCTTTCCCAATGGCTCTTCTCCCCAGGAGATGACCACAACCCTCAACTTGAACAACGTGGCTGTAGACACCCACGGCCGCAAATGCAACGTGAACCTCTCCCTACTTTCCTTTGGGGAGCCACGTGCTGGACCTCAGTTCCAATGAGGAGACGGTAGGGATTTCTCACTCATTTTGTTCAGATTTCCAAGGAATGCATTTGTGGGAGTCATCATCGATCCAAGCACATGCTCAAACGGTGGACATGCAAAGTTGCAGATTCCACCATGGGACGGCCAGCGAGCTGAATCATATCAGCGTTACGGAAGTGGCCAGCAGAGCCGAGCCACGGGTCAGGAAATGCAGCCAGTTCTCAGGGCATCAAAGCTCGTGTTCCCCGAGAAAAGACCAGAAGGTGAGGGTGTAGCCCCGGTGCACACGTTCCCATCGCCAAACCTTTAGGTTTAGCAAAGAAGTGTCGCTTACCGCAACAAGGGTTAAAGCAGGATCCTCATGGAATGCACGCCAACACCCCTCTGAGACTCCTTCGGCTGGCCTCGCCTTGCCACACCGTCCTCACTTCAACGGGTATCAGGGATTATACGGATGGCCCCAGGCTGCTGCTGGCATTCCTTCCCTGGCATTCCACCTGGCTCGGGGTGAGAGAACACACGCATGCTTGAGGAGGGTGCACAGGCGCACCGAGGGAAAGGGCGATACCACCCAGCATTGTGTGTTCTATCTCTCCTCAACATTTCATTTACTGTCCATCTTGCCTGTGTGTCCGCAGGCAAACGTGAAAGCATCGTGGCACTGGCGCCTTCAGAGCGTGCGGCCATCAGGACAAAGAGTGCCACCGACCAACAACCCCCTGGTCTCGGGCCCTGAAATTCCTCTCCTGAGCAATCTGCCCTCCATCACAGCAAAAGGATGTCTTCCTGATCCCCTGAGACACCCTCAGGACAACTGTGCCCCCTCAGCCTAAGAGCAAGTGCCCTCTATGGGAACAAACACGCGTTTGGCCCTTATGATTAAACACAGTGGACACGCCCTCAAGGGGAGAGATCTTCCATAAGGGAAGGGCCCTTGGCTGAATAAGACGACCTCCATCAAAAGCGGCTCGAAGGGACCCGTGACAAAGGGCACCTGAAGAACCCCTGGACTGATCAAGGGAGACTCACCAGCAGGCATACTTCCTGGTCTCCTGCCAAGCCAGAGGAACTTCCCTAGGACCGCAACCAAAGCTAATGGCAAGGGAGCCATTCCAATGCCCAAAATGGCGGGCCAAACACTTGCAGCAACTGGGTAACTTATCGTAGCACCTTGCACATTCGCATTCTTCCCTTCAAGGACAAGACCTTGGAGAAACCATGAGACCCAGGTCCTCCAGAACCAACGTGTCACCCACAGCCGTGCAATGAGAGAACGCACCCAACATCCTGGACCCTTGAACCGGCATGGCTTCTCTGGCTTGAAGCCATGCATGCTGGAGATCACAGGCTCGCAGCACCAGAAGGTGGCAGGACAAAATGACCCCTGCAGCACACATTCACTCCAGCCCTTAAACCTGTAGCGTTGCCTTGGCGGCCGACTCCCTTCTTACTGCATGGTTGGGCCCAAAGACCTCCGGGAAGAGCTCCAAACCTCAGGGAATGCTATGCCGACCTGGTATAGCAATGACGCTGGGCTGTCCTAAGGAACACCTTAACATCCTCAACATAGGGGCAATGAGGCCACACAGGGACAAAACATCCCAACGGCTCCAAATCGGTCCCAGTGAGAAGACACCATACTGTGCCGTGAAGGCACCATTCGCTGGAACAAGGACCCGCCGTGAAGCACATTGAGAAAGGAGAGGAAAAGGTTGGGATGGTCCACGAATGTGCACCTGTATTCCTTCCCTACACGGGGCTCCAAATGCTCCTGAAGATATCCCAAAAGAGTTCCGGGAACCCTATGTCCACCGACATATCCACCCATACCGATCTATCCACCCAACAGTAAGCCTGTGGGCTTAGTCAACACTCTCCCGTGTATTTCCCGCTTGCCTTGCCTTGCTCTCTCCACCAGGATCCAAACGAATCCACCCCTCACCTAAGTAGCTTGATATCCCCTGGATTTGCCTAAGGCACTTTCCAAACTCTCCACACACAACACACAAGCAGGACACAACCCAAGGAGGCGCCATCAGCGTCGCCCAAATCCCGGGGACAGTGGCCCATTTGATTTCCCCCGACCATCAGGGCAAACCTAAACTATATCCCACCTCCCAAGCTGAACATGACATAGACGCCTGGCCTGGCCAGGACTCCTTCTCTGACCCTGAGTGCAGAGACTTCTGTTTCCTTGCGGGAACAAGGCAACGACCTGAGCTTGAGGGTGGCCTGTAGATCTCAATGGCAAGCCAGAGGAGTACCAGTGGCTCACGCTTCCTTTCGCACCCGCACGCTGACCGCGGCAGGGGATAGCAGTTCTGGCTAGACTCAGGTGCCCAGAGACGTCAAGTTGTCCTTAGCCTTCCCACGTAGATGGACATCCCAGGCTCCTTTCCACATGGCTCTTTCTGCACGAGAAGCCCGCCACCCTCCACTTGAACAATGTTGCTGCGCACGCCCACAGTAGCAAATGCAACATGGACCTCTCCCTAATTTTCCTTTGGGAGCCACGTGCTGGACCTCAGTTAGGATGAGAAGACGGTAGGTATTGCTCATTCATTCTGTTTAGATTTCCAAGGAATGCATTTATGGGAGTCCTCACTGATCCACGCTCCTGCTCAAAGGCTGGACGTGCAAAGTCGCGGACTGTCAGCAAGCTCAATCCTCTCAGCAGTAGGGAGCGGCCAGACTCGAGCCACGGGGCAGGAAGTGCACCCACGTCTCAGGGCATCGGAGCTCGGGTGCCCCAGGAAGAGCCCAGAATGTGATGGTGTAGTCTCGTGGCACAAGTCCCCGTGGCCAAACTTCTAGGTTTCTTCAAAGAAGTTCCGTTTACCCCCACAAGGTTCCTACCAGGAACCTTGTCGAGCCAGAGGCGATGCCCTTGGATCACACAGAAAGCTATTGGCATCGGAGATATTCCAATGCCCAAACTGGCAGGGCAAACCCTTGCAGCAACTGGGTTACTTGCCCTGGCGCCTTGTATTTTCGCCCCCAGGCCCGTCAGTGACATGACCGCGGAGAAACCTGAGACCCATTCATTTGTTCAGAGTTCCAAGCAGTGCATTTATGGGAGTCATCATCAATCCACCTGCTCAAAGGCTGCACGTTCAAAGTCGCAGGCTCCACTGCGGGGCAGCCACCGATCTCAATCATGTCAGCAGTCAGGAGTGGCCAGAGGCGACCCACGGGGCTGCAAATGGAGCTAAGGATCATGGCATCAGATCTGGGGTTCCCCTGCAAGAGCCAAGAAGGTGAGGGTGTAGTCTCAGTGCACAAGTCCCCGTGGCCAAACATCTAGGTTTCTGCAAAGAAGTTCCATTCACCACCACAAGGTTCCTACGAGGAGCCTCAAGGACTTCACGCCAAAACCACGCTGAGACTCTTTTGCCTTGACTTGCCTCACCTTGCCGCACTCTCCTCACTTCGCCAGGTATCATGGACTATACAGAGGGCCCTATGCTGCTGCAGGTGTTTGTTCCCTGGCACTCCACCACATGCCTCAGGGTGACAGAACACAGGGATGTTTGAGAAAAGTGAACGGGCGCACAGAGGCAAAGGGTGATACCGCCCACTGACGTGCGCTATATCTCCCCTCAACATTTCATTTGCAGTCCATCATGTCTGTGTGTCCACAGCCAAACGTGAATGCATCGTGGCACAGATGCCTTCAGAGCGCACGGGCATCAGCACAAAGAGCACAGTCGTCCATCAACGCCCCGGTATGGGCCTTGAACTTTCCTGCCTGAGCCACCTCCCCGCCGACACAGCATAAGGATGTCATCCTGAACTGCTGAGACACCCTCAGGGGAACTGGGATTACTCAGCGTAAGAGCCACTGCCCTCTGGGGAACGAAACCACTCCTGGCGCATATGCTTCCACACAATGGATTCACCCTCAAGGGGAAATGTGGTCCCTGAGATCTTCCACAAGGGAACGGCCCTTGGCCAAATGGGACGACCTCCAACAAAAGCAGCTTGTAGGGACCGGTGACAAAACGCACCAGAGGAACTCCTGGACTGAACAATGGAGATTCACCTGCAGCCAGACTTCCTGGCCTGCTGCCAAGACTGGCAACCTACCCTTGGCCCACACACAAAGCTAATGGCATCGGAACCATTCCGACGCCCAACGTGGCGGGGCAAACCCTTGCAGCAATTGTGTAACTTGCAGTGGTGTCTGGTACTTTCACCCTCTGGGCCCATCAGTGACGTGACATTGGGGAAACCCTGAGGCCCAGGTCCTCTACAAGCAACTTGTTACCCACAGCCATGCAACGACAGAACCCAGACAACAGCCTAGACACTTGAACCGGTATGACTTGTCTAGCCTGTGGCCAGGCTCGCCGGTTACCACAGTCTCGACGCACCAGCGGGTGGCAGGAAAAATGACACCCACACCACACATCCTCTCCTGCCCTTAAACCTGCAGCCTTTCCTTGGCAGCCAACTCCCTTGTTTCTGCACGGTGGCACCCAATGACCTCCGGGTAGAGCTCCAATCCTCAGGGAACGCTATGTGGGCCGGGTATAGAAACGATGCCTGGCTGTCCTCAGGAACACCTTCACATCTTCAACACAGGGGGAACGTGGTCAGACAGGGACAAAACACCCCAAGGCCTCCAAATCGGCCCCCATGAGAAGACACCATACTGTGCCATGAAGGCAACCATTCGCTGGCACAAGAACCCGCCATGAAGCAAATCGACCAGGGAGAGGAAAGAGGCGGGACAGTCCACAAATGTGCTCCCGTATTCCCTCCCTACACGTGCCTCCAGATGCTCCTGAGGGAATCCCAAATGTGTTCCGGGAACCCCATGGCCACCGTCGATCTATCCACCCACCAGTAAACCTGTGGGCTTAGCCAGCCATCTCACGTGGCTCTTTCACTCGCCTTGCCTTACTCTCTCTCCACCGGGATCCCAACGTGTCACGGCAAGATGCCAGAGCCACCCCTCACCAAAGAAGCTTGCCGTGACCAAGTTTGACTAAGGCATTTTCCAGCCCCTTCACACAGCACACACAAGCAGGACACAACCCGAGGAGGAGCCATCAGATTGGCCAAACTCCCAGGAACAGTGGCCCATTTGATTTCTCCCCTCAGCAGGAGAAACCTAAACTGCATCTGGTCTCCCAAGCAGAACATGACAAAGAAGCCTGCCCTAGGCCTGGAATCCTGTTCTGACCCTGAGCCTACAGACTTCTGTTTCTTTGAGGCCACAAGGCAATGACCAGCAGGTGGGGGCAGCCTGTAGAACTCAAGTGCAGGTGGCAGGACGAGCAATGGCTCACGCTTCCTCTCCTACCTGCATGCTGAACCGTGGCAGGGGACAGCAGTCCTGGCTAGACCAAGGAACCCAGAGACGGCACGCTGTCCCAAGCCTTCCCACCTGGATTGGCATCCCAGGCTCCTTTCCCAATGGCTCTTCTCCCCAGGAGATGACCACAACCCTCAACTTGAACAACGTGGCTGTAGACACCCACGGCCGCAAATGCAACGTGAACCTCTCCCTACTTTCCTTTGGGGAGCCACGTGCTGGACCTCAGTTCCAATGAGGAGACGGTAGGGATTTCTCACTCATTTTGTTCAGATTTCCAAGGAATGCATTTGTGGGAGTCATCATCGATCCAAGCACATGCTCAAACGGTGGACATGCAAAGTTGCAGATTCCACCATGGGACGGCCAGCGAGCTGAATCATATCAGCGTTACGGAAGTGGCCAGCAGAGCCGAGCCACGGGTCAGGAAATGCAGCCAGTTCTCAGGGCATCAAAGCTCGTGTTCCCCGAGAAAAGACCAGAAGGTGAGGGTGTAGCCCCGGTGCACACGTTCCCATCGCCAAACCTTTAGGTTTAGCAAAGAAGTGTCGCTTACCGCAACAAGGGTTAAAGCAGGATCCTCATGGAATGCACGCCAACACCCCTCTGAGACTCCTTCGGCTGGCCTCGCCTTGCCACACCGTCCTCACTTCAACGGGTATCAGGGATTATACGGATGGCCCCAGGCTGCTGCTGGCATTCCTTCCCTGGCATTCCACCTGGCTCGGGGTGAGAGAACACACGCATGCTTGAGGAGGGTGCACAGGCGCACCGAGGGAAAGGGCGATACCACCCAGCATTGTGTGTTCTATCTCTCCTCAACATTTCATTTACTGTCCATCTTGCCTGTGTGTCCGCAGGCAAACGTGAAAGCATCGTGGCACTGGCGCCTTCAGAGCGTGCGGCCATCAGGACAAAGAGTGCCACCGACCAACAACCCCCTGGTCTCGGGCCCTGAAATTCCTCTCCTGAGCAATCTGCCCTCCATCACAGCAAAAGGATGTCTTCCTGATCCCCTGAGACACCCTCAGGACAACTGTGCCCCCTCAGCCTAAGAGCAAGTGCCCTCTATGGGAACAAACACGCGTTTGGCCCTTATGATTAAACACAGTGGACACGCCCTCAAGGGGAGAGATCTTCCATAAGGGAAGGGCCCTTGGCTGAATAAGACGACCTCCATCAAAAGCGGCTCGAAGGGACCCGTGACAAAGGGCACCTGAAGAACCCCTGGACTGATCAAGGGAGACTCACCAGCAGGCATACTTCCTGGTCTCCTGCCAAGCCAGAGGAACTTCCCTAGGACCGCAACCAAAGCTAATGGCAAGGGAGCCATTCCAATGCCCAAAATGGCGGGCCAAACACTTGCAGCAACTGGGTAACTTATTGTAGCACCTTGCACATTCGCATTCTTCCCTTCAAGGACAAGACCTTGGAGAAACCATGAGACCCAGGTCCTCCAGAACCAACGTGTCACCCACAGCCGTGCAATGAGAGAACGCACCCAACATCCTGGACCCTTGAACCGGCATGGCTTCTCTGGCTTGAAGCCATGCATGCTGGAGATCACAGGCTCGCAGCACCAGAAGGTGGCAGGACAAAATGACCCCTGCAGCACACATTCACTCCAGCCCTTAAACCTGTAGCGTTGCCTTGGCGGCCGACTCCCTTCTTACTGCATGGTTGGGCCCAAAGACCTCCGGGAAGAGCTCCAAACCTCAGGGAATGCTATGCCGACCTGGTATAGCAATGACGCTGGGCTGTCCTAAGGAACACCTTAACATCCTCAACATAGGGGCAATGAGGCCACACAGGGACAAAACATCCCAACGGCTCCAAATCGGTCCCAGTGAGAAGACACCATACTGTGCCGTGAAGGCACCATTCGCTGGAACAAGGACCCGCCGTGAAGCACATTGAGAAAGGAGAGGAAAAGGTTGGGATGGTCCACGAATGTGCACCTGTATTCCTTCCCTACACGGGGCTCCAAATGCTCCTGAAGATATCCCAAAAGAGTTCCGGGAACCCTATGTCCACCGACATATCCACCCATACCGATCTATCCACCCAACAGTAAGCCTGTGGGCTTAGTCAACACTCTCCCGTGTATTTCCCGCTTGCCTTGCCTTGCTCTCTCCACCAGGATCCAAACGAATCCACCCCTCACCTAAGTAGCTTGATATCCCCTGGATTTGCCTAAGGCACTTTCCAAACTCTCCACACACAACACACAAGCAGGACACAACCCAAGGAGGCGCCATCAGCGTCGCCCAAATCCCGGGGACAGTGGCCCATTTGATTTCCCCCGACCATCAGGGCAAACCTAAACTATATCCCACCTCCCAAGCTGAACATGACATAGACGCCTGGCCTGGCCAGGACTCCTTCTCTGACCCTGAGTGCAGAGACTTCTGTTTCCTTGCGGGAACAAGGCAACGACCTGAGCTTGAGGGTGGCCTGTAGATCTCAATGGCAAGCCAGAGGAGTACCAGTGGCTCACGCTTCCTTTCGCACCCGCACGCTGACCGCGGCAGGGGATAGCAGTTCTGGCTAGACTCAGGTGCCCAGAGACGTCAAGTTGTCCTTAGCCTTCCCACGTAGATGGACATCCCAGGCTCCTTTCCACATGGCTCTTTCTGCACGAGAAGCCCGCCACCCTCCACTTGAACAATGTTGCTGCGCACGCCCACAGTAGCAAATGCAACATGGACCTCTCCCTAATTTTCCTTTGGGAGCCACGTGCTGGACCTCAGTTAGGATGAGAAGACGGTAGGTATTGCTCATTCATTCTGTTTAGATTTCCAAGGAATGCATTTATGGGAGTCCTCACTGATCCACGCTCCTGCTCAAAGGCTGGACGTGCAAAGTCGCGGACTGTCAGCAAGCTCAATCCTCTCAGCAGTAGGGAGCGGCCAGACTCGAGCCACGGGGCAGGAAGTGCACCCACGTCTCAGGGCATCGGAGCTCGGGTGCCCCAGGAAGAGCCCAGAATGTGACGGTGTAGTCTCGTAGCACAAGTCCCCGTGGCCAAACTTCTAGGTTTCTTCAAAGAAGTTCCGTTTACCCCCACAAGGTTCCTACCAGGAACCTTGTCGAGCCAGAGGCGATGCCCTTGGATCACACAGAAAGCTATTGGCATCGGAGATATTCCAATGCCCAAACTGGCAGGGCAAACCCTTGCAGCAACTGGGTTACTTGCCCTGGCGCCTTGTATTTTCGCCCCCAGGCCCGTCAGTGACATGACCGCGGAGAAACCTGAGACCCATTCATTTGTTCAGAGTTCCAAGCAGTGCATTTATGGGAGTCATCATCAATCCACCTGCTCAAAGGCTGCACGTTCAAAGTCGCAGGCTCCACTGCGGGGCAGCCACCGATCTCAATCATGTCAGCAGTCAGGAGTGGCCAGAGGCGACCCACGGGGCTGCAAATGGAGCTAAGGATCATGGCATCAGATCTGGGGTTCCCCTGCAAGAGCCAAGAAGGTGAGGGTGTAGTCTCAGTGCACAAGTCCCCGTGGCCAAACATCTAGGTTTCTGCAAAGAAGTTCCACTCACCACCACAAGGTTCCTACGAGGAGCCTCAAGGACTTCACGCCAAAACCACGCTGAGACTCTTTTGCCTTGACTTGCCTCACCTTGCCGCACTCTCCTCACTTCGCCAGGTATCATGGACTATACAGAGGGCCCTATGCTGCTGCAGGTGTTTGTTCCCTGGCACTCCACCACATGCCTCAGGGTGACAGAACACAGGGATGTTTGAGAAAAGTGAACGGGCGCACAGAGGCAAAGGGTGATACCGCCCACCGACGTGCGCTATATCTCCCCTCAACATTTCATTTGCAGTCCATCATGTCTGTGTGTCCACAGCCAAACGTGAATGCATCGTGGCACAGATGCCTTCAGAGCGCACGGGCATCAGCACAAAGAGCACAGTCGTCCATCAACGCCCCGGTATGGGCCTTGAACTTTCCTGCCTGAGCCACCTCCCCGCCGACACAGCATAAGGATGTCATCCTGAACTGCTGAGACACCCTCAGGGGAACTGGGATTACTCAGCGTAAAAGCCACTGCCCTCTGGGGAACCAAACCACTCCTGGCGCATACGCTTCCACACAATGGATTCACCCTCAAGGGGAAATGTGGTCCCTGAGATCTTCTACAAGGGAACAGCCCTTGGCCAAATGGGACGAGCTCCAACAAAAGCAGCTTGTAGGGACCGGTGACAAAACGCACCAGAGGAACTCCTGGACTGAACAATGGAGATTCACCTGCAGCCAGACTTCCTGGCCTGCTGCCAAGACTGGCAACCTACCCTTGGCCCACACACAAAGCTAATGGCATCGGAACCATTCCGACGCCCAACGTGGCGGGGCAAACCCTTGCAGCAATTGTGTAACTTGCAGTGGTGTCTGGTACTTTCACCCTCTGGGCCCATCAGTGACGTGACATTGGGGAAACCCTGAGGCCCAGGTCCTCTACAAGCAACTTGTTACCCACAGCCATGCAACGACAGAACCCAGACAACAGCCTAGACACTTGAACCGGTATGACTTGTCTAGCCTGTGGCCAGGCTCGCCGGTTACCACAGTCTCGACGCACCAGCGGGTGGCAGGAAAAATGACACCCACACCACACATCCTCTCCTGCCCTTAAACCTGCAGCCTTTCCTTGGCAGCCAACTCCCTTGTTTCTGCACGGTGGCACCCAATGACCTCCGGGTAGAGCTCCAATCCTCAGGGAACGCTATGTGGGCCGGGTATAGAAACGATGCCTGGCTGTCCTCAGGAACACCTTCACATCTTCAACACAGGGGGAACGTGGTCAGACAGGGACAAAACACCCCAAGGCCTCCAAATCGGCCCCCATGAGAAGACACCATACTGTGCCATGAAGGCAACCATTCGCTGGCACAAGAACCCGCCATGAAGCAAATCGACCAGGGAGAGGAAAGAGGCGGGACAGTCCACAAATGTGCTCCCGTATTCCCTCCCTACACGTGCCTCCAGATGCTCCTGAGGGAATCCCAAATGTGTTCCGGGAACCCCATGGCCACCGTCGATCTATCCACCCACCAGTAAACCTGTGGGCTTAGCCAGCCATCTCACGTGGCTCTTTCACTCGCCTTGCCTTACTCTCTCTCCACCGGGATCCCAACGTGTCATGGCAAGATGCCAGAGCCACCCCTCACCAAAGAAGCTTGCCGTGACCAAGTTTGACTAAGGCATTTTCCAGCCCCTTCACACAGCACACACAAGCAGGACACAACCCGAGGAGGAGCCATCAGATTGGCCAAACTCCCAGGAACAGTGGCCCATTTGATTTCTCCCCTCAGCAGGAGAAACCTAAACTGCATCTGGTCTCCCAAGCAGAACATGACAAAGAAGCCTGCCCTAGGCCTGGAATCCTGTTCTGACCCTGAGCCTACAGACTTCTGTTTCTTTGAGGCCACAAGGCAATGACCAGCAGGTGGGGGCAGCCTGTAGAACTCAAGTGCAGGTGGCAGGACGAGCAATGGCTCACGCTTCCTCTCCTACCTGCATGCTGAACCGTGGCAGGGGACAGCAGTCCTGGCTAGACCAAGGAACCCAGAGACGGCACGCTGTCCCAAGCCTTCCCACCTGGATTGGCATCCCAGGCTCCTTTCCCAATGGCTCTTCTCCCCAGGAGATGACCACAACCCTCAACTTGAACAACGTGGCTGTAGACACCCACGGCCGCAAATGCAACGTGAACCTCTCCCTACTTTCCTTTGGGGAGCCACGTGCTGGACCTCAGTTCCAACGAGGAGACGGTAGGGATTTCTCACTCATTTTGTTCAGATTTCCAAGGAATGCATTTGTGGGAGTCATCATCGATCCAAGCACATGCTCAAACGGTGGACATGCAAAGTTGCAGATTCCACCATGGGACGGCCAGCGAGCTGAATCATATCAGCGTTACGGAAGTGGCCAGCAGAGCCGAGCCACGGGTCAGGAAATGCAGCCAGTTCTCAGGGCATCAAAGCTCGTGTTCCCCGAGAAAAGACCAGAAGGTGAGGGTGTAGCCCCGGTGCACACGTTCCCATCGCCAAACCTTTAGGTTTAGCAAAGAAGTGTCGCTTACCGCAACAAGGGTTAAAGCAGGATCCTCATGGAATGCACGCCAACACCCCTCTGAGACTCCTTCGGCTGGCCTCGCCTTGCCACACCGTCCTCACTTCAACGGGTATCAGGGATTATACGGATGGCCCCAGGCTGCTGCTGGCATTCCTTCCCTGGCATTCCACCTGGCTCGGGGTGAGAGAACACACGCATGCTTGAGGAGGGTGCACAGGCGCACCGAGGGAAAGGGCGATACCACCCAGCATTGTGTGTTCTATCTCTCCTCAACATTTCATTTACTGTCCATCTTGCCTGTGTGTCCGCAGGCAAACGTGAAAGCATCGTGGCACTGGCGCCTTCAGAGCGTGCGGCCATCAGGACAAAGAGTGCCACCGACCAACAACCCCCTGGTCTCGGGCCCTGAAATTCCTCTCCTGAGCAATCTGCCCTCCATCACAGCAAAAGGATGTCTTCCTGATCCCCTGAGACACCCTCAGGACAACTGTGCCCCCTCAGCCTAAGAGCAAGTGCCCTCTATGGGAACAAACACGCGTTTGGCCCTTATGATTAAACACAGTGGACACGCCCTCAAGGGGAGAGATCTTCCATAAGGGAAGGGCCCTTGGCTGAATAAGACGACCTCCATCAAAAGCGGCTCGAAGGGACCCGTGACAAAGGGCACCTGAAGAACCCCTGGACTGATCAAGGGAGACTCACCAGCAGGCATACTTCCTGGTCTCCTGCCAAGCCAGAGGAACTTCCCTAGGACCGCAACCAAAGCTAATGGCAAGGGAGCCATTCCAATGCCCAAAATGGCGGGCCAAACACTTGCAGCAACTGGGTAACTTATTGTAGCACCTTGCACATTCGCATTCTTCCCTTCAAGGACAAGACCTTGGAGAAACCATGAGACCCAGGTCCTCCAGAACCAACGTGTCACCCACAGCCGTGCAATGAGAGAACGCACCCAACATCCTGGACCCTTGAACCGGCATGGCTTCTCTGGCTTGAAGCCATGCATGCTGGAGATCACAGGCTCGCAGCACCAGAAGGTGGCAGGACAAAATGACCCCTGCAGCACACATTCACTCCAGCCCTTAAACCTGTAGCGTTGCCTTGGCGGCCGACTCCCTTCTTACTGCATGGTTGGGCCCAAAGACCTCCGGGAAGAGCTCCAAACCTCAGGGAATGCTATGCCGACCTGGTATAGCAATGACGCTGGGCTGTCCTAAGGAACACCTTAACATCCTCAACATAGGGGCAATGAGGCCACACAGGGACAAAACATCCCAACGGCTCCAAATCGGTCCCAGTGAGAAGACACCATACTGTGCCGTGAAGGCACCATTCGCTGGAACAAGGACCCGCCGTGAAGCACATTGAGAAAGGAGAGGAAAAGGTTGGGATGGTCCACGAATGTGCACCTGTATTCCTTCCCTACACGGGGCTCCAAATGCTCCTGAAGATATCCCAAAAGAGTTCCGGGAACCCTATGTCCACCGACATATCCACCCATACCGATCTATCCACCCAACAGTAAGCCTGTGGGCTTAGTCAACACTCTCCCGTGTATTTCCCGCTTGCCTTGCCTTGCTCTCTCCACCAGGATCCAAACGAATCCACCCCTCACCTAAGTAGCTTGATATCCCCTGGATTTGCCTAAGGCACTTTCCAAACTCTCCACACACAACACACAAGCAGGACACAACCCAAGGAGGCGCCATCAGCGTCGCCCAAATCCCGGGGACAGTGGCCCATTTGATTTCCCCCGACCATCAGGGCAAACCTAAACTATATCCCACCTCCCAAGCTGAACATGACATAGACGCCTGGCCTGGCCAGGACTCCTTCTCTGACCCTGAGTGCAGAGACTTCTGTTTCCTTGCGGGAACAAGGCAACGACCTGAGCTTGAGGGTGGCCTGTAGATCTCAATGGCAAGCCAGAGGAGTACCAGTGGCTCACGCTTCCTTTCGCACCCGCACGCTGACCGCGGCAGGGGATAGCAGTTCTGGCTAGACTCAGGTGCCCAGAGACGTCAAGTTGTCCTTAGCCTTCCCACGTAGATGGACATCCCAGGCTCCTTTCCACATGGCTCTTTCTGCACGAGAAGCCCGCCACCCTCCACTTGAACAATGTTGCTGCGCACGCCCACAGTAGCAAATGCAACATGGACCTCTCCCTAATTTTCCTTTGGGAGCCACGTGCTGGACCTCAGTTAGGATGAGAAGACGGTAGGTATTGCTCATTCATTCTGTTTAGATTTCCAAGGAATGCATTTATGGGAGTCCTCACTGATCCACGCTCCTGCTCAAAGGCTGGACGTGCAAAGTCGCGGACTGTCAGCAAGCTCAATCCTCTCAGCAGTAGGGAGCGGCCAGACTCGAGCCACGGGGCAGGAAGTGCACCCACGTCTCAGGGCATCGGAGCTCGGGTGCCCCAGGAAGAGCCCAGAATGTGATGGTGTAGTCTCGTGGCACAAGTCCCCGTGGCCAAACTTCTAGGTTTCTTCAAAGAAGTTCCGTTTACCCCCACAAGGTTCCTACCAGGAACCTTGTCGAGCCAGAGGCGATGCCCTTGGATCACACAGAAAGCTATTGGCATCGGAGATATTCCAATGCCCAAACTGGCAGGGCAAACCCTTGCAGCAACTGGGTTACTTGCCCTGGCGCCTTGTATTTTCGCCCCCAGGCCCGTCAGTGACATGACCGCGGAGAAACCTGAGACCCATTCATTTGTTCAGAGTTCCAAGCAGTGCATTTATGGGAGTCATCATCAATCCACCTGCTCAAAGGCTGCACGTTCAAAGTCGCAGGCTCCACTGCGGGGCAGCCACCGATCTCAATCATGTCAGCAGTCAGGAGTGGCCAGAGGCGACCCACGGGGCTGCAAATGGAGCTAAGGATCATGGCATCAGATCTGGGGTTCCCCTGCAAGAGCCAAGAAGGTGAGGGTGTAGTCTCAGTGCACAAGTCCCCGTGGCCAAACATCTAGGTTTCTGCAAAGAAGTTCCATTCACCACCACAAGGTTCCTACGAGGAGCCTCAAGGACTTCACGCCAAAACCACGCTGAGACTCTTTTGCCTTGACTTGCCTCACCTTGCCGCACTCTCCTCACTTCGCCAGGTATCATGGACTATACAGAGGGCCCTATGCTGCTGCAGGTGTTTGTTCCCTGGCACTCCACCACATGCCTCAGGGTGACAGAACACAGGGATGTTTGAGAAAAGTGAACGGGCGCACAGAGGCAAAGGGTGATACCGCCCACTGACGTGCGCTATATCTCCCCTCAACATTTCATTTGCAGTCCATCATGTCTGTGTGTCCACAGCCAAACGTGAATGCATCGTGGCACAGATGCCTTCAGAGCGCACGGGCATCAGCACAAAGAGCACAGTCGTCCATCAACGCCCCGGTATGGGCCTTGAACTTTCCTGCCTGAGCCACCTCCCCGCCGACACAGCATAAGGATGTCATCCTGAACTGCTGAGACACCCTCAGGGGAACTGGGATTACTCAGCGTAAGAGCCACTGCCCTCTGGGGAACGAAACCACTCCTGGCGCATATGCTTCCACACAATGGATTCACCCTCAAGGGGAAATGTGGTCCCTGAGATCTTCCACAAGGGAACGGCCCTTGGCCAAATGGGACGACCTCCAACAAAAGCAGCTTGTAGGGACCGGTGACAAAACGCACCAGAGGAACTCCTGGACTGAACAATGGAGATTCACCTGCAGCCAGACTTCCTGGCCTGCTGCCAAGACTGGCAACCTACCCTTGGCCCACACACAAAGCTAATGGCATCGGAACCATTCCGACGCCCAACGTGGCGGGGCAAACCCTTGCAGCAATTGTGTAACTTGCAGTGGTGTCTGGTACTTTCACCCTCTGGGCCCATCAGTGACGTGACATTGGGGAAACCCTGAGGCCCAGGTCCTCTACAAGCAACTTGTTACCCACAGCCATGCAACGACAGAACCCAGACAACAGCCTAGACACTTGAACCGGTATGACTTGTCTAGCCTGTGGCCAGGCTCGCCGGTTACCACAGTCTCGACGCACCAGCGGGTGGCAGGAAAAATGACACCCACACCACACATCCTCTCCTGCCCTTAAACCTGCAGCCTTTCCTTGGCAGCCAACTCCCTTGTTTCTGCACGGTGGCACCCAATGACCTCCGGGTAGAGCTCCAATCCTCAGGGAACGCTATGTGGGCCGGGTATAGAAACGATGCCTGGCTGTCCTCAGGAACACCTTCACATCTTCAACACAGGGGGAACGTGGTCAGACAGGGACAAAACACCCCAAGGCCTCCAAATCGGCCCCCATGAGAAGACACCATACTGTGCCATGAAGGCAACCATTCGCTGGCACAAGAACCCGCCATGAAGCAAATCGACCAGGGAGAGGAAAGAGGCGGGACAGTCCACAAATGTGCTCCCGTATTCCCTCCCTACACGTGCCTCCAGATGCTCCTGAGGGAATCCCAAATGTGTTCCGGGAACCCCATGGCCACCGTCGATCTATCCACCCACCAGTAAACCTGTGGGCTTAGCCAGCCATCTCACGTGTCTCTTTCACTCGCCTTGCCTTACTCTCTCTCCACCGGGATCCCAACGTGTCACGGCAAGATGCCAGAGCCACCCCTCACCAAAGAAGCTTGCCGTGACCAAGTTTGACTAAGGCATTTTCCAGCCCCTTCACACAGCACACACAAGCAGGACACAACCCGAGGAGGAGCCATCAGATTGGCCAAACTCCCAGGAACAGTGGCCCATTTGATTTCTCCCCTCAGCAGGAGAAACCTAAACTGCATCTGGTCTCCCAAGCAGAACATGACAAAGAAGCCTGCCCTAGGCCTGGAATCCTGTTCTGACCCTGAGCCTACAGACTTCTGTTTCTTTGAGGCCACAAGGCAATGACCAGCAGGTGGGGGCAGCCTGTAGAACTCAAGTGCAGGTGGCAGGACGAGCAATGGCTCACGCTTCCTCTCCTACCTGCATGCTGAACCGTGGCAGGGGACAGCAGTCCTGGCTAGACCAAGGAACCCAGAGACGGCACGCTGTCCCAAGCCTTCCCACCTGGATTGGCATCCCAGGCTCCTTTCCCAATGGCTCTTCTCCCCAGGAGATGACCACAACCCTCAACTTGAACAACGTGGCTGTAGACACCCACGGCCGCAAATGCAACGTGAACCTCTCCCTACTTTCCTTTGGGGAGCCACGTGCTGGACCTCAGTTCCAATGAGGAGACGGTAGGGATTTCTCACTCATTTTGTTCAGATTTCCAAGGAATGCATTTGTGGGAGTCATCATCGATCCAAGCACATGCTCAAACGGTGGACATGCAAAGTTGCAGATTCCACCATGGGACGGCCAGCGAGCTGAATCATATCAGCGTTACGGAAGTGGCCAGCAGAGCCGAGCCACGGGTCAGGAAATGCAGCCAGTTCTCAGGGCATCAAAGCTCGTGTTCCCCGAGAAAAGACCAGAAGGTGAGGGTGTAGCCCCGGTGCACACGTTCCCATCGCCAAACCTTTAGGTTTAGCAAAGAAGTGTCGCTTACCGCAACAAGGGTTAAAGCAGGATCCTCATGGAATGCACGCCAACACCCCTCTGAGACTCCTTCGGCTGGCCTCGCCTTGCCACACCGTCCTCACTTCAACGGGTATCAGGGATTATACGGATGGCCCCAGGCTGCTGCTGGCATTCCTTCCCTGGCATTCCACCTGGCTCGGGGTGAGAGAACACACGCATGCTTGAGGAGGGTGCACAGGCGCACCGAGGGAAAGGGCGATACCACCCAGCATTGTGTGTTCTATCTCTCCTCAACATTTCATTTACTGTCCATCTTGCCTGTGTGTCCGCAGGCAAACGTGAAAGCATCGTGGCACTGGCGCCTTCAGAGCGTGCGGCCATCAGGACAAAGAGTGCCACCGACCAACAACCCCCTGGTCTCGGGCCCTGAAATTCCTCTCCTGAGCAATCTGCCCTCCATCACAGCAAAAGGATGTCTTCCTGATCCCCTGAGACACCCTCAGGACAACTGTGCCCCCTCAGCCTAAGAGCAAGTGCCCTCTATGGGAACAAACACGCGTTTGGCCCTTATGATTAAACACAGTGGACACGCCCTCAAGGGGAGAGATCTTCCATAAGGGAAGGGCCCTTGGCTGAATAAGACGACCTCCATCAAAAGCGGCTCGAAGGGACCCGTGACAAAGGGCACCTGAAGAACCCCTGGACTGATCAAGGGAGACTCACCAGCAGGCATACTTCCTGGTCTCCTGCCAAGCCAGAGGAACTTCCCTAGGACCGCAACCAAAGCTAATGGCAAGGGAGCCATTCCAATGCCCAAAATGGCGGGCCAAACACTTGCAGCAACTGGGTAACTTATCGTAGCACCTTGCACATTCGCATTCTTCCCTTCAAGGACAAGACCTTGGAGAAACCATGAGACCCAGGTCCTCCAGAACCAACGTGTCACCCACAGCCGTGCAATGAGAGAACGCACCCAACATCCTGGACCCTTGAACCGGCATGGCTTCTCTGGCTTGAAGCCATGCATGCTGGAGATCACAGGCTCGCAGCACCAGAAGGTGGCAGGACAAAATGACCCCTGCAGCACACATTCACTCCAGCCCTTAAACCTGTAGCGTTGCCTTGGCGGCCGACTCCCTTCTTACTGCATGGTTGGGCCCAAAGACCTCCGGGAAGAGCTCCAAACCTCAGGGAATGCTATGCCGACCTGGTATAGCAATGACGCTGGGCTGTCCTAAGGAACACCTTAACATCCTCAACATAGGGGCAATGAGGCCACACAGGGACAAAACATCCCAACGGCTCCAAATCGGTCCCAGTGAGAAGACACCATACTGTGCCGTGAAGGCACCATTCGCTGGAACAAGGACCCGCCGTGAAGCACATTGAGAAAGGAGAGGAAAAGGTTGGGATGGTCCACGAATGTGCACCTGTATTCCTTCCCTACACGGGGCTCCAAATGCTCCTGAAGATATCCCAAAAGAGTTCCGGGAACCCTATGTCCACCGACATATCCACCCATACCGATCTATCCACCCAACAGTAAGCCTGTGGGCTTAGTCAACACTCTCCCGTGTATTTCCCGCTTGCCTTGCCTTGCTCTCTCCACCAGGATCCAAACGAATCCACCCCTCACCTAAGTAGCTTGATATCCCCTGGATTTGCCTAAGGCACTTTCCAAACTCTCCACACACAACACACAAGCAGGACACAACCCAAGGAGGCGCCATCAGCGTCGCCCAAATCCCGGGGACAGTGGCCCATTTGATTTCCCCCGACCATCAGGGCAAACCTAAACTATATCCCACCTCCCAAGCTGAACATGACATAGACGCCTGGCCTGGCCAGGACTCCTTCTCTGACCCTGAGTGCAGAGACTTCTGTTTCCTTGCGGGAACAAGGCAACGACCTGAGCTTGAGGGTGGCCTGTAGATCTCAATGGCAAGCCAGAGGAGTACCAGTGGCTCACGCTTCCTTTCGCACCCGCACGCTGACCGCGGCAGGGGATAGCAGTTCTGGCTAGACTCAGGTGCCCAGAGACGTCAAGTTGTCCTTAGCCTTCCCACGTAGATGGACATCCCAGGCTCCTTTCCACATGGCTCTTTCTGCACGAGAAGCCCGCCACCCTCCACTTGAACAATGTTGCTGCGCACGCCCACAGTAGCAAATGCAACATGGACCTCTCCCTAATTTTCCTTTGGGAGCCACGTGCTGGACCTCAGTTAGGATGAGAAGACGGTAGGTATTGCTCATTCATTCTGTTTAGATTTCCAAGGAATGCATTTATGGGAGTCCTCACTGATCCACGCTCCTGCTCAAAGGCTGGACGTGCAAAGTCGCGGACTGTCAGCAAGCTCAATCCTCTCAGCAGTAGGGAGCGGCCAGACTCGAGCCACGGGGCAGGAAGTGCACCCACGTCTCAGGGCATCGGAGCTCGGGTGCCCCAGGAAGAGCCCAGAATGTGACGGTGTAGTCTCGTAGCACAAGTCCCCGTGGCCAAACTTCTAGGTTTCTTCAAAGAAGTTCCGTTTACCCCCACAAGGTTCCTACCAGGAACCTTGTCGAGCCAGAGGCGATGCCCTTGGATCACACAGAAAGCTATTGGCATCGGAGATATTCCAATGCCCAAACTGGCAGGGCAAACCCTTGCAGCAACTGGGTTACTTGCCCTGGCGCCTTGTATTTTCGCCCCCAGGCCCGTCAGTGACATGACCGCGGAGAAACCTGAGACCCATTCATTTGTTCAGAGTTCCAAGCAGTGCATTTATGGGAGTCATCATCAATCCACCTGCTCAAAGGCTGCACGTTCAAAGTCGCAGGCTCCACTGCGGGGCAGCCACCGATCTCAATCATGTCAGCAGTCAGGAGTGGCCAGAGGCGACCCACGGGGCTGCAAATGGAGCTAAGGATCATGGCATCAGATCTGGGGTTCCCCTGCAAGAGCCAAGAAGGTGAGGGTGTAGTCTCAGTGCACAAGTCCCCGTGGCCAAACATCTAGGTTTCTGCAAAGAAGTTCCACTCACCACCACAAGGTTCCTACGAGGAGCCTCAAGGACTTCACGCCAAAACCACGCTGAGACTCTTTTGCCTTGACTTGCCTCACCTTGCCGCACTCTCCTCACTTCGCCAGGTATCATGGACTATACAGAGGGCCCTATGCTGCTGCAGGTGTTTGTTCCCTGGCACTCCACCACATGCCTCAGGGTGACAGAACACAGGGATGTTTGAGAAAAGTGAACGGGCGCACAGAGGCAAAGGGTGATACCGCCCACCGACGTGCGCTATATCTCCCCTCAACATTTCATTTGCAGTCCATCATGTCTGTGTGTCCACAGCCAAACGTGAATGCATCGTGGCACAGATGCCTTCAGAGCGCACGGGCATCAGCACAAAGAGCACAGTCGTCCATCAACGCCCCGGTATGGGCCTTGAACTTTCCTGCCTGAGCCACCTCCCCGCCGACACAGCATAAGGATGTCATCCTGAACTGCTGAGACACCCTCAGGGGAACTGGGATTACTCAGCGTAAAAGCCACTGCCCTCTGGGGAACCAAACCACTCCTGGCGCATACGCTTCCACACAATGGATTCACCCTCAAGGGGAAATGTGGTCCCTGAGATCTTCTACAAGGGAACAGCCCTTGGCCAAATGGGACGAGCTCCAACAAAAGCAGCTTGTAGGGACCGGTGACAAAACGCACCAGAGGAACTCCTGGACTGAACAATGGAGATTCACCTGCAGCCAGACTTCCTGGCCTGCTGCCAAGACTGGCAACCTACCCTTGGCCCACACACAAAGCTAATGGCATCGGAACCATTCCGACGCCCAACGTGGCGGGGCAAACCCTTGCAGCAATTGTGTAACTTGCAGTGGTGTCTGGTACTTTCACCCTCTGGGCCCATCAGTGACGTGACATTGGGGAAACCCTGAGGCCCAGGTCCTCTACAAGCAACTTGTTACCCACAGCCATGCAACGACAGAACCCAGACAACAGCCTAGACACTTGAACCGGTATGACTTGTCTAGCCTGTGGCCAGGCTCGCCGGTTACCACAGTCTCGACGCACCAGCGGGTGGCAGGAAAAATGACACCCACACCACACATCCTCTCCTGCCCTTAAACCTGCAGCCTTTCCTTGGCAGCCAACTCCCTTGTTTCTGCACGGTGGCACCCAATGACCTCCGGGTAGAGCTCCAATCCTCAGGGAACGCTATGTGGGCCGGGTATAGAAACGATGCCTGGCTGTCCTCAGGAACACCTTCACATCTTCAACACAGGGGGAACGTGGTCAGACAGGGACAAAACACCCCAAGGCCTCCAAATCGGCCCCCATGAGAAGACACCATACTGTGCCATGAAGGCAACCATTCGCTGGCACAAGAACCCGCCATGAAGCAAATCGACCAGGGAGAGGAAAGAGGCGGGACAGTCCACAAATGTGCTCCCGTATTCCCTCCCTACACGTGCCTCCAGATGCTCCTGAGGGAATCCCAAATGTGTTCCGGGAACCCCATGGCCACCGTCGATCTATCCACCCACCAGTAAACCTGTGGGCTTAGCCAGCCATCTCACGTGGCTCTTTCACTCGCCTTGCCTTACTCTCTCTCCACCGGGATCCCAACGTGTCATGGCAAGATGCCAGAGCCACCCCTCACCAAAGAAGCTTGCCGTGACCAAGTTTGACTAAGGCATTTTCCAGCCCCTTCACACAGCACACACAAGCAGGACACAACCCGAGGAGGAGCCATCAGATTGGCCAAACTCCCAGGAACAGTGGCCCATTTGATTTCTCCCCTCAGCAGGAGAAACCTAAACTGCATCTGGTCTCCCAAGCAGAACATGACAAAGAAGCCTGCCCTAGGCCTGGAATCCTGTTCTGACCCTGAGCCTACAGACTTCTGTTTCTTTGAGGCCACAAGGCAATGACCAGCAGGTGGGGGCAGCCTGTAGAACTCAAGTGCAGGTGGCAGGACGAGCAATGGCTCACGCTTCCTCTCCTACCTGCATGCTGAACCGTGGCAGGGGACAGCAGTCCTGGCTAGACCAAGGAACCCAGAGACGGCACGCTGTCCCAAGCCTTCCCACCTGGATTGGCATCCCAGGCTCCTTTCCCAATGGCTCTTCTCCCCAGGAGATGACCACAACCCTCAACTTGAACAACGTGGCTGTAGACACCCACGGCCGCAAATGCAACGTGAACCTCTCCCTACTTTCCTTTGGGGAGCCACGTGCTGGACCTCAGTTCCAACGAGGAGACGGTAGGGATTTCTCACTCATTTTGTTCAGATTTCCAAGGAATGCATTTGTGGGAGTCATCATCGATCCAAGCACATGCTCAAACGGTGGACATGCAAAGTTGCAGATTCCACCATGGGACGGCCAGCGAGCTGAATCATATCAGCGTTACGGAAGTGGCCAGCAGAGCCGAGCCACGGGTCAGGAAATGCAGCCAGTTCTCAGGGCATCAAAGCTCGTGTTCCCCGAGAAAAGACCAGAAGGTGAGGGTGTAGCCCCGGTGCACACGTTCCCATCGCCAAACCTTTAGGTTTAGCAAAGAAGTGTCGCTTACCGCAACAAGGGTTAAAGCAGGATCCTCATGGAATGCACGCCAACACCCCTCTGAGACTCCTTCGGCTGGCCTCGCCTTGCCACACCGTCCTCACTTCAACGGGTATCAGGGATTATACGGATGGCCCCAGGCTGCTGCTGGCATTCCTTCCCTGGCATTCCACCTGGCTCGGGGTGAGAGAACACACGCATGCTTGAGGAGGGTGCACAGGCGCACCGAGGGAAAGGGCGATACCACCCAGCATTGTGTGTTCTATCTCTCCTCAACATTTCATTTACTGTCCATCTTGCCTGTGTGTCCGCAGGCAAACGTGAAAGCATCGTGGCACTGGCGCCTTCAGAGCGTGCGGCCATCAGGACAAAGAGTGCCACCGACCAACAACCCCCTGGTCTCGGGCCCTGAAATTCCTCTCCTGAGCAATCTGCCCTCCATCACAGCAAAAGGATGTCTTCCTGATCCCCTGAGACACCCTCAGGACAACTGTGCCCCCTCAGCCTAAGAGCAAGTGCCCTCTATGGGAACAAACACGCGTTTGGCCCTTATGATTAAACACAGTGGACACGCCCTCAAGGGGAGAGATCTTCCATAAGGGAAGGGCCCTTGGCTGAATAAGACGACCTCCATCAAAAGCGGCTCGAAGGGACCCGTGACAAAGGGCACCTGAAGAACCCCTGGACTGATCAAGGGAGACTCACCAGCAGGCATACTTCCTGGTCTCCTGCCAAGCCAGAGGAACTTCCCTAGGACCGCAACCAAAGCTAATGGCAAGGGAGCCATTCCAATGCCCAAAATGGCGGGCCAAACACTTGCAGCAACTGGGTAACTTATCGTAGCACCTTGCACATTCGCATTCTTCCCTTCAAGGACAAGACCTTGGAGAAACCATGAGACCCAGGTCCTCCAGAACCAACGTGTCACCCACAGCCGTGCAATGAGAGAACGCACCCAACATCCTGGACCCTTGAACCGGCATGGCTTCTCTGGCTTGAAGCCATGCATGCTGGAGATCACAGGCTCGCAGCACCAGAAGGTGGCAGGACAAAATGACCCCTGCAGCACACATTCACTCCAGCCCTTAAACCTGTAGCGTTGCCTTGGCGGCCGACTCCCTTCTTACTGCATGGTTGGGCCCAAAGACCTCCGGGAAGAGCTCCAAACCTCAGGGAATGCTATGCCGACCTGGTATAGCAATGACGCTGGGCTGTCCTAAGGAACACCTTAACATCCTCAACATAGGGGCAATGAGGCCACACAGGGACAAAACATCCCAACGGCTCCAAATCGGTCCCAGTGAGAAGACACCATACTGTGCCGTGAAGGCACCATTCGCTGGAACAAGGACCCGCCGTGAAGCACATTGAGAAAGGAGAGGAAAAGGTTGGGATGGTCCACGAATGTGCACCTGTATTCCTTCCCTACACGGGGCTCCAAATGCTCCTGAAGATATCCCAAAAGAGTTCCGGGAACCCTATGTCCACCGACATATCCACCCATACCGATCTATCCACCCAACAGTAAGCCTGTGGGCTTAGTCAACACTCTCCCGTGTATTTCCCGCTTGCCTTGCCTTGCTCTCTCCACCAGGATCCAAACGAATCCACCCCTCACCTAAGTAGCTTGATATCCCCTGGATTTGCCTAAGGCACTTTCCAAACTCTCCACACACAACACACAAGCAGGACACAACCCAAGGAGGCGCCATCAGCGTCGCCCAAATCCCGGGGACAGTGGCCCATTTGATTTCCCCCGACCATCAGGGCAAACCTAAACTATATCCCACCTCCCAAGCTGAACATGACATAGACGCCTGGCCTGGCCAGGACTCCTTCTCTGACCCTGAGTGCAGAGACTTCTGTTTCCTTGCGGGAACAAGGCAACGACCTGAGCTTGAGGGTGGCCTGTAGATCTCAATGGCAAGCCAGAGGAGTACCAGTGGCTCACGCTTCCTTTCGCACCCGCACGCTGACCGCGGCAGGGGATAGCAGTTCTGGCTAGACTCAGGTGCCCAGAGACGTCAAGTTGTCCTTAGCCTTCCCACGTAGATGGACATCCCAGGCTCCTTTCCACATGGCTCTTTCTGCACGAGAAGCCCGCCACCCTCCACTTGAACAATGTTGCTGCGCACGCCCACAGTAGCAAATGCAACATGGACCTCTCCCTAATTTTCCTTTGGGAGCCACGTGCTGGACCTCAGTTAGGATGAGAAGACGGTAGGTATTGCTCATTCATTCTGTTTAGATTTCCAAGGAATGCATTTATGGGAGTCCTCACTGATCCACGCTCCTGCTCAAAGGCTGGACGTGCAAAGTCGCGGACTGTCAGCAAGCTCAATCCTCTCAGCAGTAGGGAGCGGCCAGACTCGAGCCACGGGGCAGGAAGTGCACCCACGTCTCAGGGCATCGGAGCTCGGGTGCCCCAGGAAGAGCCCAGAATGTGATGGTGTAGTCTCGTGGCACAAGTCCCCGTGGCCAAACTTCTAGGTTTCTTCAAAGAAGTTCCGTTTACCCCCACAAGGTTCCTACCAGGAACCTTGTCGAGCCAGAGGCGATGCCCTTGGATCACACAGAAAGCTATTGGCATCGGAGATATTCCAATGCCCAAACTGGCAGGGCAAACCCTTGCAGCAACTGGGTTACTTGCCCTGGCGCCTTGTATTTTCGCCCCCAGGCCCGTCAGTGACATGACCGCGGAGAAACCTGAGACCCATTCATTTGTTCAGAGTTCCAAGCAGTGCATTTATGGGAGTCATCATCAATCCACCTGCTCAAAGGCTGCACGTTCAAAGTCGCAGGCTCCACTGCGGGGCAGCCACCGATCTCAATCATGTCAGCAGTCAGGAGTGGCCAGAGGCGACCCACGGGGCTGCAAATGGAGCTAAGGATCATGGCATCAGATCTGGGGTTCCCCTGCAAGAGCCAAGAAGGTGAGGGTGTAGTCTCAGTGCACAAGTCCCCGTGGCCAAACATCTAGGTTTCTGCAAAGAAGTTCCACTCACCACCACAAGGTTCCTACGAGGAGCCTCAAGGACTTCACGCCAAAACCACGCTGAGACTCTTTTGCCTTGACTTGCCTCACCTTGCCGCACTCTCCTCACTTCGCCAGGTATCATGGACTATACAGAGGGCCCTATGCTGCTGCAGGTGTTTGTTCCCTGGCACTCCACCACATGCCTCAGGGTGACAGAACACAGGGATGTTTGAGAAAAGTGAACGGGCGCACAGAGGCAAAGGGTGATACCGCCCACTGACGTGCGCTATATCTCCCCTCAACATTTCATTTGCAGTCCATCATGTCTGTGTGTCCACAGCCAAACGTGAATGCATCGTGGCACAGATGCCTTCAGAGCGCACGGGCATCAGCACAAAGAGCACAGTCGTCCATCAACGCCCCGGTATGGGCCTTGAACTTTCCTGCCTGAGCCACCTCCCCGCCGACACAGCATAAGGATGTCATCCTGAACTGCTGAGACACCCTCAGGGGAACTGGGATTACTCAGCGTAAGAGCCACTGCCCTCTGGGGAACGAAACCACTCCTGGCGCATATGCTTCCACACAATGGATTCACCCTCAAGGGGAAATGTGGTCCCTGAGATCTTCCACAAGGGAACGGCCCTTGGCCAAATGGGACGACCTCCAACAAAAGCAGCTTGTAGGGACCGGTGACAAAACGCACCAGAGGAACTCCTGGACTGAACAATGGAGATTCACCTGCAGCCAGACTTCCTGGCCTGCTGCCAAGACTGGCAACCTACCCTTGGCCCACACACAAAGCTAATGGCATCGGAACCATTCCGACGCCCAACGTGGCGGGGCAAACCCTTGCAGCAATTGTGTAACTTGCAGTGGTGTCTGGTACTTTCACCCTCTGGGCCCATCAGTGACGTGACATTGGGGAAACCCTGAGGCCCAGGTCCTCTACAAGCAACTTGTTACCCACAGCCATGCAACGACAGAACCCAGACAACAGCCTAGACACTTGAACCGGTATGACTTGTCTAGCCTGTGGCCAGGCTCGCCGGTTACCACAGTCTCGACGCACCAGCGGGTGGCAGGAAAAATGACACCCACACCACACATCCTCTCCTGCCCTTAAACCTGCAGCCTTTCCTTGGCAGCCAACTCCCTTGTTTCTGCACGGTGGCACCCAATGACCTCCGGGTAGAGCTCCAATCCTCAGGGAACGCTATGTGGGCCGGGTATAGAAACGATGCCTGGCTGTCCTCAGGAACACCTTCACATCTTCAACACAGGGGGAACGTGGTCAGACAGGGACAAAACACCCCAAGGCCTCCAAATCGGCCCCCATGAGAAGACACCATACTGTGCCATGAAGGCAACCATTCGCTGGCACAAGAACCCGCCATGAAGCAAATCGACCAGGGAGAGGAAAGAGGCGGGACAGTCCACAAATGTGCTCCCGTATTCCCTCCCTACACGTGCCTCCAGATGCTCCTGAGGGAATCCCAAATGTGTTCCGGGAACCCCATGGCCACCGTCGATCTATCCACCCACCAGTAAACCTGTGGGCTTAGCCAGCCATCTCACGTGGCTCTTTCACTCGCCTTGCCTTACTCTCTCTCCACCGGGATCCCAACGTGTCACGGCAAGATGCCAGAGCCACCCCTCACCAAAGAAGCTTGCCGTGACCAAGTTTGACTAAGGCATTTTCCAGCCCCTTCACACAGCACACACAAGCAGGACACAACCCGAGGAGGAGCCATCAGATTGGCCAAACTCCCAGGAACAGTGGCCCATTTGATTTCTCCCCTCAGCAGGAGAAACCTAAACTGCATCTGGTCTCCCAAGCAGAACATGACAAAGAAGCCTGCCCTAGGCCTGGAATCCTGTTCTGACCCTGAGCCTACAGACTTCTGTTTCTTTGAGGCCACAAGGCAATGACCAGCAGGTGGGGGCAGCCTGTAGAACTCAAGTGCAGGTGGCAGGACGAGCAATGGCTCACGCTTCCTCTCCTACCTGCATGCTGAACCGTGGCAGGGGACAGCAGTCCTGGCTAGACCAAGGAACCCAGAGACGGCACGCTGTCCCAAGCCTTCCCACCTGGATTGGCATCCCAGGCTCCTTTCCCAATGGCTCTTCTCCCCAGGAGATGACCACAACCCTCAACTTGAACAACGTGGCTGTAGACACCCACGGCCGCAAATGCAACGTGAACCTCTCCCTACTTTCCTTTGGGGAGCCACGTGCTGGACCTCAGTTCCAACGAGGAGACGGTAGGGATTTCTCACTCATTTTGTTCAGATTTCCAAGGAATGCATTTGTGGGAGTCATCATCGATCCAAGCACATGCTCAAACGGTGGACATGCAAAGTTGCAGATTCCACCATGGGACGGCCAGCGAGCTGAATCATATCAGCGTTACGGAAGTGGCCAGCAGAGCCGAGCCACGGGTCAGGAAATGCAGCCAGTTCTCAGGGCATCAAAGCTCGTGTTCCCCGAGAAAAGACCAGAAGGTGAGGGTGTAGCCCCGGTGCACACGTTCCCATCGCCAAACCTTTAGGTTTAGCAAAGAAGTGTCGCTTACCGCAACAAGGGTTAAAGCAGGATCCTCATGGAATGCACGCCAACACCCCTCTGAGACTCCTTCGGCTGGCCTCGCCTTGCCACACCGTCCTCACTTCAACGGGTATCAGGGATTATACGGATGGCCCCAGGCTGCTGCTGGCATTCCTTCCCTGGCATTCCACCTGGCTCGGGGTGAGAGAACACACGCATGCTTGAGGAGGGTGCACAGGCGCACCGAGGGAAAGGGCGATACCACCCAGCATTGTGTGTTCTATCTCTCCTCAACATTTCATTTACTGTCCATCTTGCCTGTGTGTCCGCAGGCAAACGTGAAAGCATCGTGGCACTGGCGCCTTCAGAGCGTGCGGCCATCAGGACAAAGAGTGCCACCGACCAACAACCCCCTGGTCTCGGGCCCTGAAATTCCTCTCCTGAGCAATCTGCCCTCCATCACAGCAAAAGGATGTCTTCCTGATCCCCTGAGACACCCTCAGGACAACTGTGCCCCCTCAGCCTAAGAGCAAGTGCCCTCTATGGGAACAAACACGCGTTTGGCCCTTATGATTAAACACAGTGGACACGCCCTCAAGGGGAGAGATCTTCCATAAGGGAAGGGCCCTTGGCTGAATAAGACAACCTCCATCAAAAGCGGCTCGAAGGGACCCGTGACAAAGGGCACCTGAAGAACCCCTGGACTGATCAAGGGAGACTCACCAGCAGGCATACTTCCTGGTCTCCTGCCAAGCCAGAGGAACTTCCCTAGGACCGCAACCAAAGCTAATGGCAAGGGAGCCATTCCAATGCCCAAAATGGCGGGCCAAACACTTGCAGCAACTGGGTAACTTATCGTAGCACCTTGCACATTCGCATTCTTCCCTTCAAGGAAAAGACCTTGGAGAAACCATGAGACCCAGGTCCTCCAGAACCAACGTGTCACCCACAGCCGTGCAATGAGAGAACGCACCCAACATCCTGGACCCTTGAACCGGCATGGCTTCTCTGGCTTGAAGCCATGCATGCTGGAGATCACAGGCTCGCAGCACCAGAAGGTGACAGGACAAAATGACCCCTGCAGCACACATTCACTCCAGCCCTTAAACCTGTAGCGTTTCCTTGGCGGCCGACTCCCTTCTTTCTGCATGGTTGGGCCCAAAGACCTCCGGGAAGAGCTCCAAACCTCAGGGAATGCTATGCCGACCTGGTATAGCAATGACGCTGGGCTGTCCTAAGGAACACCTTAACATCCTCAACATAGGGGCAATGAGGCCACACAGGGACAAAACATCCCAACGGCTCCAAATCGGTCCCAGTGAGAAGACACCATACTGTGCCGTGAAGGCACCATTCGCTGGAACAAGGACCCGCCGTGAAGCACATTGAGAAAGGAGAGGAAAAGGTTGGGATGGTCCACGAATGTGCACCTGTATTCCTTCCCTACACGGGGCTCCAAATGCTCCTGAAGATATCCCAAAAGAGCTCCGGGAAGCCTATGTCCACCGACATATCCACCCATACCGATCTATCCACCCAACAGTAAGCCTGTGGGCTTAGCCAACACTCTCCCGTGTATTTCCCGCTCGCCTTGCGTTGCTCTCTCCACCAGGATCCAAACGAATCCACTCTTCACCTAAGTAGCTTGATATCCCCTGGATTTGCCTAAGGCACTTTCCAAACTCTCCACACACAACACACAAGCAGGACACAACCCAAGGAGGCGCCATCAGCGTCGCCCAAATCCCGGGGAAAGTGGCCCATTTGATTTCCCCTGACCATCAGGGCAAACCTAAACTATATCCCACCTTCCAAGCTGAACATGACATAGACGCCTGGCCTGGCCAGGACTCCTTCTCTGACCCTGAGTGCAGAGACTTCTGTTTCCTTGCGGGAACAAGGCAACGACCTGAGCTTGAGGGTGGCCTGTAGATCTCAATGGCAAGCCAGAGGAGTACCAGTGGCTCACGCTTCCTTTCGCACCCGCACGCTGACCGCGGCAGGGGATAGCAGTTCTGGCTAGACTCAGGTGCCCAGAGACGTCAAGTTGTCCTTAGCCTTCCCACGTAGATGGACATCCCAGGCTCCTTTCCACATGGCTCTTTCTGCACGAGAAGCCCGCCACCCTCCACTTGAACAATGTTGCTGCGCACGCCCACAGTAGCAAATGCAACATGGACCTCTCCCTAATTTTCCTTTGGGAGCCACATGCTGGACCTCAGTTAGGATGAGAAGACGGTAGGTATTGCTCATTCATTCTGTTTAGATTTCCAAGGAATGCATTTATGGGAGTCCTCACAGATCCACGCTCCTGCTCAAAGGCTGGACGTGCAAAGTCGCGGACTGTCAGCAAGCTCAATCCTCTCAGCAGTAGGGAGCGGCCAGACTCGAGCCACGGGGCAGGAAGTGCACCCACGTCTCAGGGCATCGGAGCTCGGGTGCCCCAGGAAGAGCCCAGAATGTGACGGTGTAGTCTCGCGGCACAAGTCCCCGTGGCCAAACTTCTAGGTTTCTTCAAAGAAGTTCTGTTTACCCCCACAAGGTTTCTACCAGGAACCTTGTCGAGCCTGAGGCGATGCCCTTGGATCACACAGAAAGCTATTGGCATTGGAGATATTCCAATGCCCAAACTGGCAGGGCAAACCCTTGCAGCAACTGGGTAACTTGCCCTGGCGCCTTGTATTTTCGCCCCCAGGCCCGTCAGTGACATGACCGCGGAGAAACCTGAGACCCATTCATTTGTTCAGAGTTCCAAGCAGTGCATTTATGGGAGTCATCATCAATCCACCTGCTCAAAGGCTGCACGTTCAAAGTCGCAGGCTCCACTGCGGGGCAGCCACCGATCTCAATCATGTCAGCAGTCAGGAGTGGCCAGAGGCGACCCACGGGGCTGCAAATGGAGCTAAGGATCATGGCATCAGATCTGGGGTTCCCCTGCAAGAGCCAAGAAGGTGAGGGTGTAGTCTCAGTGCACAAGTCCCCGTGGCCAAACATCTAGGTTTCTGCAAAGAAGTTCCACTCACCACCACAAGGTTCCTACGAGGAGCCTCAAGGACTTCACGCCAAAACCACGCTGAGACTCTTTTGCCTTGACTTGCCTCACCTTGCCGCACTCTCCTCACTTCGCCAGGTATCATGGACTATACAGAGGGCCCAATGCTGCTGCAGGTGTTTGTTCCCTGGCACTCCACCACATGCCTCAGGGTGACAGAACACAGGGATGTTTGAGAAAAGTGAACGGGCGCACAGAGGCAAAGGGTGATACCGCCCACCGATGTGCGCTATATCTCCCCTCAACATTTCATTTGCAGTCCATCATGTCTGTGTGTCCACAGCCAAACGTGAATGCATCGTGGCACAGATGCCTTCAGAGTGCACGGGCATCAGCACAAAGAGCATGGCCGTCCATCAACCCCCTGGTATGGGCCTTGAACTTTCCTGCCTGAGCCACCTCCCCACCGACACAGCATAAGGATGTCATCCTGAACTGCTGAGACACCCTCAGGGGAACTGGGATTACTCAGCGTAAAAGCCACTGCCCTCTGGGGAACGAAACCACTCCTGGCGCATACGCTTCCACACAATGGATTCACCCTCAAGGGGAAATGTGGTCCCTGAGATCTTCCACAAGGGAACGGCCCTTGGCCAAATGGGACGACCTCCAACAAAAGCAGCTTGTAGGGACCGGTGACAAAACGCACCAGAGGAACTCCTGGACTGAACAATGGAGATTCACCTGCAGCCAGACTTCCTGGCCTGCTGCCAAGACTGGCAACCTACCCTTGGCCCACACACAAAGCTAATGGCATCGGAACCATTCCGACGCCCAACGTGGCGGGGCAAACCCTTGCAGCAATTGTGTAACTTGCAGTGGTGTCTGGTACTTTCACCCTCTGGGCCCATCAGTGACGTGACATTGGGGAAACCCTGAGGCCCAGGTCCTCTACAAGCAACTTGTTACCCACAGCCATGCAACGACAGAACCCAGACAACAGCCTAGACACTTGAACCGGTATGACTTGTCTAGCCTGTGGCCAGGCTCGCCGGTTACCACAGTCTCGACGCACCAGCGGGTGGCAGGAAAAATGACACCCACACCACACATCCTCTCCTGCCCTTAAACCTGCAGCCTTTCCTTGGCAGCCAACTCCCTTGTTTCTGCACGGTGGCACCCAATGACCTCCGGGTAGAGCTCCAATCCTCAGGGAACGCTATGTGGGCCGGGTATAGAAACGATGCCTGGCTGTCCTCAGGAACACCTTCACATCTTCAACACAGGGGGAACGTGGTCAGACAGGGACAAAACACCCCAAGGCCTCCAAATCGGCCCCCATGAGAAGACACCATACTGTGCCATGAAGGCAACCATTCGCTGGCACAAGAACCCGCCATGAAGCAAATCGACCAGGGAGAGGAAAGAGGCGGGACAGTCCACAAATGTGCTCCCGTATTCCCTCCCTACACGTGCCTCCAGATGCTCCTGAGGGAATCCCAAATGTGTTCCGGGAACCCCATGGCCACCGTCGATCTATCCACCCACCAGTAAACCTGTGGGCTTAGCCAGCCATCTCACGTGGCTCTTTCACTCGCCTTGCCTTACTCTCTCTCCACCGGGATCCCAACGTGTCACGGCAAGATGCCAGAGCCACCCCTCACCAAAGAAGCTTGCCGTGACCAAGTTTGACTAAGGCATTTTCCAGCCCCTTCACACAGCACACACAAGCAGGACACAACCCGAGGAGGAGCCATCAGATTGGCCAAACTCCCAGGAACAGTGGCCCATTTGATTTCTCCCCTCAGCAGGAGAAACCTAAACTGCATCTGGTCTCCCAAGCAGAACATGACAAAGAAGCCTGCCCTAGGCCTGGAATCCTGTTCTGACCCTGAGCCTACAGACTTCTGTTTCTTTGAGGCCACAAGGCAATGACCAGCAGGTGGGGGCAGCCTGTAGAACTCAAGTGCAGGTGGCAGGACGAGCAATGGCTCACGCTTCCTCTCCTACCTGCATGCTGAACCGTGGCAGGGGACAGCAGTCCTGGCTAGACCAAGGAACCCAGAGACGGCACGCTGTCCCAAGCCTTCCCACCTGGATTGGCATCCCAGGCTCCTTTCCCAATGGCTCTTCTCCCCAGGAGATGACCACAACCCTCAACTTGAACAACGTGGCTGTAGACACCCACGGCCGCAAATGCAACGTGAACCTCTCCCTACTTTCCTTTGGGGAGCCACGTGCTGGACCTCAGTTCCAACGAGGAGACGGTAGGGATTTCTCACTCATTTTGTTCAGATTTCCAAGGAATGCATTTGTGGGAGTCATCATCGATCCAAGCACATGCTCAAACGGTGGACATGCAAAGTTGCAGATTCCACCATGGGACGGCCAGCGAGCTGAATCATATCAGCGTTACGGAAGTGGCCAGCAGAGCCGAGCCACGGGTCAGGAAATGCAGCCAGTTCTCAGGGCATCAAAGCTCGTGTTCCCCGAGAAAAGACCAGAAGGTGAGGGTGTAGCCCCGGTGCACACGTTCCCATCGCCAAACCTTTAGGTTTAGCAAAGAAGTGTCGCTTACCGCAACAAGGGTTAAAGCAGGATCCTCATGGAATGCACGCCAACACCCCTCTGAGACTCCTTCGGCTGGCCTCGCCTTGCCACACCGTCCTCACTTCAACGGGTATCAGGGATTATACGGATGGCCCCAGGCTGCTGCTGGCATTCCTTCCCTGGCATTCCACCTGGCTCGGGGTGAGAGAACACACGCATGCTTGAGGAGGGTGCACAGGCGCACCGAGGGAAAGGGCGATACCACCCAGCATTGTGTGTTCTATCTCTCCTCAACATTTCATTTACTGTCCATCTTGCCTGTGTGTCCGCAGGCAAACGTGAAAGCATCGTGGCACTGGCGCCTTCAGAGCGTGCGGCCATCAGGACAAAGAGTGCCACCGACCAACAACCCCCTGGTCTCGGGCCCTGAAATTCCTCTCCTGAGCAATCTGCCCTCCATCACAGCAAAAGGATGTCTTCCTGATCCCCTGAGACACCCTCAGGACAACTGTGCCCCCTCAGCCTAAGAGCAAGTGCCCTCTATGGGAACAAACACGCGTTTGGCCCTTATGATTAAACACAGTGGACACGCCCTCAAGGGGAGAGATCTTCCATAAGGGAAGGGCCCTTGGCTGAATAAGACGACCTCCATCAAAAGCGGCTCGTAGGGACCCGTGACAAAGGGCACCTGAAGAACCCCTGGACTGATCAAGGGAGACTCACCAGCAGGCATACTTCCTGGTCTCCTGCCAAGCCAGAGGAACTTCCCTAGGACCGCAACCAAAGCTAATGGCAAGGGAGCCATTCCAATGCCCAAAATGGCGGGCCAAACACTTGCAGCAACTGGGTAACTTATCGTAGCACCTTGCACATTCGCATTCTTCCCTTCAAGGAAAAGACCTTGGAGAAACCATGAGACCCAGGTCCTCCAGAACCAACGTGTCACCCACAGCCGTGCAATGAGAGAACGCACCCAACATCCTGGACCCTTGAACCGGCATGGCTTCTCTGGCTTGAAGCCATGCATGCTGGAGATCACAGGCTCGCAGCACCAGAAGGTGACAGGACAAAATGACCCCTGCAGCACACATTCACTCCAGCCCTTAAACCTGTAGCGTTGCCTTGGCGGCCGACTCCCTTCTTTCTGCATGGTTGGGCCCAAAGACCTCCGGGAAGAGCTCCAAACCTCAGGGAATGCTATGCCGACCTGGTATAGCAATGACGCTGGGCTGTCCTAAGGAACACCTTAACATCCTCAACATAGGGGCAATGAGGCCACACAGGGACAAAACATCCCAACGGCTCCAAATCGGTCCCAGTGAGAAGACACCATACTGTGCCGTGAAGGCACCATTCGCTGGAACAAGGACCCGCCGTGAAGCACATTGAGAAAGGAGAGGAAAAGGTTGGGATGGTCCACGAATGTGCACCTGTATTCCTTCCCTACACGGGGCTCCAAATGCTCCTGAAGATATCCCAAAAGAGCTCCGGGAACCCTATGTCCACCGACATATCCACCCATACCGATCTATCCACCCAACAGTAAGCCTGTGGGCTTAGCCAACACTCTCCCGTGTATTTCCCGCTCGCCTTGCCTTGCTCTCTCCACCAGGATCCAAACGAATCCACTCTTCACCTAAGTAGCTTGATATCCCCTGGATTTGCCTAAGGCACTTTCCAAACTCTCCACACACAACACACAAGCAGGACACAACCCAAGGAGGCGCCATCAGCGTCGCCCAAATCCCGGGGACAGTGGCCCATTTGATTTCCCCTGACCATCAGGGCAAACCTAAACTATATCCCACCTTCCAAGCTGAACATGACATAGACGCCTGGCCTGGCCAGGACTCCTTCTCTGACCCTGAGTGCAGAGACTTCTGTTTCCTTGCGGGAACAAGGCAACGACCTGAGCTTGAGGGTGGCCTGTAGATCTCAATGGCAAGCCAGAGGAGTACCAGTGGCTCACGCTTCCTTTCGCACCCGCACGCTGACCGCGGCAGGGGATAGCAGTTCTGGCTAGACTCAGGTGCCCAGAGACGTCAAGTTGTCCTTAGCCTTCCCACGTAGATGGACATCCCAGGCTCCTTTCCACATGGCTCTTTCTGCACGAGAAGCCCGCCACCCTCCACTTGAACAATGTTGCTGCGCACGCCCACAGTAGCAAATGCAACATGGACCTCTCCCTAATTTTCCTTTGGGAGCCACGTGCTGGACCTCAGTTAGGATGAGAAGACGGTAGGTATTGCTCATTCATTCTGTTTAGATTTCCAAGGAATGCATTTATGGGAGTCCTCACTGATCCACGCTCCTGCTCAAAGGCTGGACGTGCAAAGTCGCGGACTGTCAGCAAGCTCAATCCTCTCAGCAGTAGGGAGCGGCCAGACTCGAGCCACGGGGCAGGAAGTGCACCCACGTCTCAGGGCATCGGAGCTCGGGTGCCCCAGGAAGAGCCCAGAATGTGACGGTGTAGTCTCGCGGCACAAGTCCCCGTGGCCAAACTTCTAGGTTTCTTCAAAGAAGTTCCGTTTACCCCCACAAGGTTTCTACCAGGAACCTTGTCGAGCCAGAGGCGATGCCCTTGGATCACACAGAAAGCTATTGGCATTGGAGATATTCCAATGCCCAAACTGGCAGGGCAAACCCTTGCAGCAACTGGGTTACTTGCCCTGGCGCCTTGTATTTTCGCCCCCAGGCCCGTCAGTGACATGACCGCGGAGAAACCTGAGACCCATTCATTTGTTCAGAGTTCCAAGCAGTGCATTTATGGGAGTCATCATCAATCCACCTGCTCAAAGGCTGCACGTTCAAAGTCGCAGGCTCCACTGCGGGGCAGCCACCGATCTCAATCATGTCAGCAGTCAGGAGTGGCCAGAGGCGACCCACGGGGCTGCAAATGGAGCTAAGGATCATGGCATCAGATCTGGGGTTCCCCTGCAAGAGCCAAGAAGGTGAGGGTGTAGTCTCAGTGCACAAGTCCCCGTGGCCAAACATCTAGGTTTCTGCAAAGAAGTTCCACTCACCACCACAAGGTTCCTACGAGGAGCCTCAAGGACTTCACGCCAAAACCACGCTGAGACTCTTTTGCCTTGACTTGCCTCACCTTGCCGCACTCTCCTCACTTCGCCAGGTATCATGGACTATACAGAGGGCCCAATGCTGCTGCAGGTGTTTGTTCCCTGGCACTCCACCACATGCCTCAGGGTGACAGAACACAGGGATGTTTGAGAAAAGTGAACGGGCGCACAGAGGCAAAGGGTGATACCGCCCACCGATGTGCGCTATATCTCCCCTCAACATTTCATTTGCAGTCCATCATGTCTGTGTGTCCACAGCCAAACGTGAATGCATCGTGGCACAGATGCCTTCAGAGTGCACGGGCATCAGCACAAAGAGCATGGCCGTCCATCAACCCCCTGGTATGGGCCTTGAACTTTCCTGCCTGAGCCACCTCCCCACCGACACAGCATAAGGATGTCATCCTGAACTGCTGAGACACCCTCAGGGGAACTGGGATTACTCAGCGTAAAAGCCACTGCCCTCTGGGGAACCAAACCACTCCTGGCGCATACGCTTCCACACAATGGATTCACCCTCAAGGGGAAATGTGGTCCCTGAGATCTTCCACAAGGGAACGGCCCTTGGCCAAATGGGACGACCTCCAACAAAAGCAGCTTGTAGGGACCGGTGACAAAACGCACCAGAGGAACTCCTGGACTGAACAATGGAGATTCACCTGCAGCCAGACTTCCTGGCCTGCTGCCAAGACTGGCAACCTACCCTTGGCCCACACACAAAGCTAATGGCATCGGAACCATTCCGACGCCCAACGTGGCGGGGCAAACCCTTGCAGCAATTGTGTAACTAGCAGTGGTGTCTGGTACTTTCACCCTCTGGGCCCATCAGTGACGTGACATTGGGGAAACCCTGAGGCCCAGGTCCTCTACAAGCAACTTGTTACCCACAGCCATGCAACGACAGAACCCAGACAACAGCCTAGACACTTGAACCGGTATGACTTGTCTAGCCTGTGGCCAGGCTCGCCGGTTACCACAGTCTCGACGCACCAGCGGGTGGCAGGAAAAATGACACCCACACCACACATCCTCTCCTGCCCTTAAACCTGCAGCCTTTCCTTGGCAGCCAACTCCCTTGTTTCTGCACGGTGGCACCCAATGACCTCCGGGTAGAGCTCCAATCCTCAGGGAACGCTATGTGGGCCGGGTATAGAAACGATGCCTGGCTGTCCTCAGGAACACCTTCACATCTTCAACACAGGGGGAACGTGGTCAGACAGGGACAAAACACCCCAAGGCCTCCAAATCGGCCCCCATGAGAAGACACCATACTGTGCCATGAAGGCAACCATTCGCTGGCACAAGAACCCGCCATGAAGCAAATCGACCAGGGAGAGGAAAGAGGCGGGACAGTCCACAAATGTGCTCCCGTATTCCCTCCCTACACGTGCCTCCAGATGCTCCTGAGGGAATCCCAAATGTGTTCCGGGAACCCCATGGCCACCGTCGATCTATCCACCCACCAGTAAACCTGTGGGCTTAGCCAGCCATCTCACGTGTCTCTTTCACTCGCCTTGCCTTACTCTCTCTCCACCGGGATCCCAACGTGTCACGGCAAGATGCCAGAGCCACCCCTCACCAAAGCAGCTTGCCGTGACCAAGTTTGACTAAGGCATTTTCCAGCCCCTTCACACAGCACACACAAGCAGGACACAACCCGAGGAGGAGCCATCAGATTGGCCAAACTCCCAGGAACAGTGGCCCATTTGATTTCTCCCCTCAGCAGGAGAAACCTAAACTGCATCTGGTCTCCCAAGCAGAACATGACAAAGAAGCCTGCCCTAGGCCTGGAATCCTGTTCTGACCCTGAGCCTACAGACTTCTGTTTCTTTGAGGCCACAAGGCAATGACCAGCAGGTGGGGGCAGCCTGTAGAACTCAAGTGCAGGTGGCAGGACGAGCAATGGCTCACGCTTCCTCTCCTACCTGCATGCTGAACCGTGGCAGGGGACAGCAGTCCTGGCTAGACCAAGGAACCCAGAGACGGCACGCTGTCCCAAGCCTTCCCACCTGGATTGGCATCCCAGGCTCCTTTCCCAATGGCTCTTCTCCCCAGGAGATGACCACAACCCTCAACTTGAACAACGTGGCTGTAGACACCCACGGCCGCAAATGCAACGTGAACCTCTCCCTACTTTCCTTTGGGGAGCCACGTGCTGGACCTCAGTTCCAACGAGGAGACGGTAGGGATTTCTCACTCATTTTGTTCAGATTTCCAAGGAATGCATTTGTGGGAGTCATCATCGATCCAAGCACATGCTCAAACGGTGGACATGCAAAGTTGCAGATTCCACCATGGGACGGCCAGCGAGCTGAATCATATCAGCGTTACGGAAGTGGCCAGCAGAGCCGAGCCACGGGTCAGGAAATGCAGCCAGTTCTCAGGGCATCAAAGCTCGTGTTCCCCGAGAAAAGACCAGAAGGTGAGGGTGTAGCCCCGGTGCACACGTTCCCATCGCCAAACCTTTAGGTTTGGCAAAGAAGTGTCGCTTACCGCAACAAGGGTTAAAGCAGGATCCTCATGGAATGCACGCCAACACCCCTCTGAGACTCCTTCGGCTGGCCTCGCCTTGCCACACCGTCCTCACTTCAACGGGTATCAGGGATTATACGGATGGCCCCAGGCTGCTGCTGGCATTCCTTCCCTGGCATTCCACCTGGCTCTGGGTGAGAGAACACACGCATGCTTGAGGAGGGTGCACAGGCGCACCGAGGGAAAGGGCGATACCACCCAGCATTGTGTGTTCTATCTCTCCTCAACATTTCATTTACTGTCCATCTTGCCTGTGTGTCCGCAGGCAAACGTGAAAGCATCGTGGCACTGGCGCCTTCAGAGCGTGCGGCCATCAGGACAAAGAGTGCCACCGACCAACAACCCCCTGGTCTCGGGCCCTGAAATTCCTCTCCTGAGCAATCTGCCCTCCATCACAGCAAAAGGATGTCTTCCTGATCCCCTGAGACACCCTCAGGACAACTGTGCCCCCTCAGCCTAAGAGCAAGTGCCCTCTATGGGAACAAACACGCGTTTGGCCCTTATGATTAAACACAGTGGACACGCCCTCAAGGGGAGAGATCTTCCATAAGGGAAGGGCCCTTGGCTGAATAAGACGACCTCCATCAAAAGCGGCTCGAAGGGACCCGTGACAAAGGGCACCTGAAGAACCCCTGGACTGATCAAGGGAGACTCACCAGCAGGCATACTTCCTGGTCTCCTGCCAAGCCAGAGGAACTTCCCTAGGACCGCAACCAAAGCTAATGGCAAGGGAGCCATTCCAATGCCCAAAATGGCGGGCCAAACACTTGCAGCAACTGGGTAACTTATCGTAGCACCTTGCACATTCGCATTCTTCCCTTCAAGGACAAGACCTTGGAGAAACCATGAGACCCAGGTCCTCCAGAACCAACGTGTCACCCACAGCCGTGCAATGAGAGAACGCACCCAACATCCTGGACCCTTGAACCGGCATGGCTTCTCTGGCTTGAAGCCATGCATGCTGGAGATCACAGGCTCGCAGCACCAGAAGGTGGCAGGACAAAATGACCCCTGCAGCACACATTCACTCCAGCCCTTAAACCTGTAGCGTTGCCTTGGCGGCCGACTCCCTTCTTACTGCATGGTTGGGCCCAAAGACCTCCGGGAAGAGCTCCAAACCTCAGGGAATGCTATGCCGACCTGGTATAGCAATGACGCTGGGCTGTCCTAAGGAACACCTTAACATCCTCAACATAGGGGCAATGAGGCCACACAGGGACAAAACATCCCAACGGCTCCAAATCGGTCCCAGTGAGAAGACACCATACTGTGCCGTGAAGGCACCATTCGCTGGAACAAGGACCCGCCGTGAAGCACATTGAGAAAGGAGAGGAAAAGGTTGGGATGGTCCACGAATGTGCACCTGTATTCCTTCCCTACACGGGGCTCCAAATGCTCCTGAAGATATCCCAAAAGAGTTCCGGGAACCCTATGTCCACCGACATATCCACCCATACCGATCTATCCACCCAACAGTAAGCCTGTGGGCTTAGCCAACACTCTCCCGTGTATTTCCCGCTCGCCTTGCCTTGCTCTCTCCACCAGGATCCAAACGAATCCACCCCTCACCTAAGTAGCTTGATATCCCCTGGATTTGCCTAAGGCACTTTCCAAACTCTCCACACACAACACACAAGCAGGACACAACCCAAGGAGGCGCCATCAGCGTCGCCCAAATCCCGGGGACAGTGGCCCATTTGATTTCCCCCGACCATCAGGGCAAACCTAAACTATATCCCACCTCCCAAGCTGAACATGACATAGACGCCTGGCCTGGCCAGGACTCCTTCTCTGACCCTGAGTGCAGAGACTTCTGTTTCCTTGCGGGAACAAGGCAACGACCTGAGCTTGAGGGTGGCCTGTAGATCTCAATGGCAAGCCAGAGGAGTACCAGTGGCTCACGCTTCCTTTCGCACCCGCACGCTGACCGCGGCAGGGGATAGCAGTTCTGGCTAGACTCAGGTGCCCAGAGACGTCAAGTTGTCCTTAGCCTTCCCACGTAGATGGACATCCCAGGCTCCTTTCCACATGGCTCTTTCTGCACGAGAAGCCCGCCACCCTCCACTTGAACAATGTTGCTGCGCACGCCCACAGTAGCAAATGCAACATGGACCTCTCCCTAATTTTCCTTTGGGAGCCACGTGCTGGACCTCAGTTAGGATGAGAAGACGGTAGGTATTGCTCATTCATTCTGTTTAGATTTCCAAGGAATGCATTTATGGGAGTCCTCACTGATCCACGCTCCTGCTCAAAGGCTGGACGTGCAAAGTCGCGGACTGTCAGCAAGCTCAATCCTCTCAGCAGTAGGGAGCGGCCAGACTCGAGCCACGGGGCAGGAAGTGCACCCACGTCTCAGGGCATCGGAGCTCGGGTGCCCCAGGAAGAGCCCAGAATATGACGGTGTAGTCTCGTGGCACAAGTCCCCGTGGCCAAACTTCTAGGTTTCTTCAAAGAAGTTCCGTTTACCCCCACAAGGTTTCTACCAGGAACCTTGTCGAGCCAGAGGCGATGCCCTTGGATCACACAGAAAGCTATTGGCATTGGAGATATTCCAATGCCCAAACTGGCAGGGCAAACCCTTGCAGCAACTGGGTTACTTGCCCTGGCGCCTTGTATTTTCGCCCCCAGGCCCGTCAGTGACATGACCGCGGAGAAACCTGAGACCCATTCATTTGTTCAGAGTTCCAAGCAGTGCATTTATGGGAGTCATCATCAATCAACCTGCTCAAAGGCTGCACGTTCAAAGTCGCAGGCTCCACTGCGGGGCAGCCACCGATCTCAATCATGTCAGCAGTCAGGAGTGGCCAGAGGCGACCCACGGGGCTGCAAATGGAGCTAAGGATCTTGGCATCAGATCTGGGGTTCCCCTGCAAGAGCCAAGAAGGTGAGGGTGTAGTCTCAGTGCACAAGTCCCCGTGGCCAAACATCTAGGTTTCTGCAAAGAAGTTCCACTCACCACCACAAGGTTCCTACGAGGAGCCTCAAGGACTTCACGCCAAAACCACGCTGAGACTCTTTTGCCTTGACTTGCCTCACCGTGCCGCACTCTCCTCACTTCGCCAGGTATCATGGACTATACAGAGGGCCCAATGCTGCTGCAGGTGTTTGTTCCCTGGCACTCCACCACATGCCTCAGGGTGACAGAACACAGGGATGTTTGAGAAAAGTGAACGGGCGCACAGAGGCAAAGGGTGATACCGCCCACCGACGTGCGCTATATCTCCCCTCAACATTTCATTTGCAGTCCATCATGTCTGTGTGTCCACAGCCAAACGTGAATGCATCGTGGCACAGATGCCTTCAGAGCGCACGGGCATCAGCACAAAGAGCACAGTCGTCCATCAACGCCCCGGTATGGGCCTTGAACTTTCCTGCCTGAGCCACCTCCCCACCGACACAGCATAAGGATGTCATCCTGAACTGCTGAGACACCCTCAGGGGAACTGGGATTACTCAGCGTAAAAGCCACTGCCCTCTGGGGAACCAAACCACTCCTGGCGCATACGCTTCCACACAATGGATTCACCCGCAAGGGGAAATGTGGTCCCTGAGATCTTCCACAAGGGAACGGCCCTTGGCCAAATGGGACGACCTCCAACAAAAGCAGCTTGTAGGGACTGGTGACAAAACGCACCAGAGGAACTCCTGGACTGAACAATGGAGATTCACCTGCAGCCAGACTTCCTGGCCTGCTGCCAAGACTGGCAACCTACCCTTGGCCCACACACAAAGCTAATGGCATCGGAACCATTCCGACGCCCAACGTGGCGGGGCAAACCCTTGCAGCAATTGTGTAACTTGCAGTGGTGTCTGGTACTTTCACCCTCTGGGCCCATCAGTGACGTGACATTGGGGAAACCCTGAGGCCCAGGTCCTCTACAAGCAACTTGTTACCCACAGCCATGCAACGACAGAACCCAGACAACAGCCTAGACACTTGAACCGGTATGACTTGTCTAGCCTGTGGCCAGGCTCGCCGGTTACCACAGTCTCGACGCACCAGCGGGTGGCAGGAAAAATGACACCCACACCACACATCCTCTCCTGCCCTTAAACCTGCAGCCTTTCCTTGGCAGCCAACTCCCTTGTTTCTGCACGGTGGCACCCAATGACCTCCGGGTAGAGCTCCAATCCTCAGGGAACGCTATGTGGGCCGGGTATAGAAACGATGCCTGGCTGTCCTCAGGAACACCTTCACATCTTCAACACAGGGGGAACGTGGTCAGACAGGGACAAAACACCCCAAGGCCTCCAAATCGGCCCCCATGAGAAGACACCATACTGTGCCATGAAGGCAACCATTCGCTGGCACAAGAACCCGCCATGAAGCAAATCGACCAGGGAGAGGAAAGAGGCGGGACAGTCCACAAATGTGCTCCCGTATTCCCTCCCTACACGTGCCTCCAGATGCTCCTGAGGGAATCCCAAATGTGTTCCGGGAACCCCATGGCCACCGTCGATCTATCCACCCACCAGTAAACCTGTGGGCTTAGCCAGCCATCTCACGTGGCTCTTTCACTCGCCTTGCCTTACTCTCTCTCCACCGGGATCCCAACGTGTCACGGCAAGATGCCAGAGCCACCCCTCACCAAAGAAGCTTGCCGTGACCAAGTTTGACTAAGGCATTTTCCAGCCCCTTCACACAGCACACACAAGCAGGACACAACCCGAGGAGGAGCCATCAGATTGGCCAAACTCCCAGGAACAGTGGCCCATTTGATTTCTCCCCTCAGCAGGAGAAACCTAAACTGCATCTGGTCTCCCAAGCAGAACATGACAAAGAAGCCTGCCCTAGGCCTGGAATCCTGTTCTGACCCTGAGCCTACAGACTTCTGTTTCTTTGAGGCCACAAGGCAATGACCAGCAGGTGGGGGCAGCCTGTAGAACTCAAGTGCAGGTGGCAGGACGAGCAATGGCTCACGCTTCCTCTCCTACCTGCATGCTGAACCGTGGCAGGGGACAGCAGTCCTGGCTAGACCAAGGAACCCAGAGACGGCACGCTGTCCCAAGCCTTCCCACCTGGATTGGCATCCCAGGCTCCTTTCCCAATGGCTCTTCTCCCCAGGAGATGACCACAACCCTCAACTTGAACAACGTGGCTGTAGACACCCACGGCCGCAAATGCAACGTGAACCTCTCCCTACTTTCCTTTGGGGAGCCACGTGCTGGACCTCAGTTCCAACGAGGAGACGGTAGGGATTTCTCACTCATTTTGTTCAGATTTCCAAGGAATGCATTTGTGGGAGTCATCATCGATCCAAGCACATGCTCAAACGGTGGACATGCAAAGTTGCAGATTCCACCATGGGACGGCCAGCGAGCTGAATCATATCAGCGTTACGGAAGTGGCCAGCAGAGCCGAGCCACGGGTCAGGAAATGCAGCCAGTTCTCAGGGCATCAAAGCTCGTGTTCCCCGAGAAAAGACCAGAAGGTGAGGGTGTAGCCCCGGTGCACACGTTCCCATCGCCAAACCTTTAGGTTTAGCAAAGAAGTGTCGCTTACCGCAACAAGGGTTAAAGCAGGATCCTCATGGAATGCACGCCAACACCCCTCTGAGACTCCTTCGGCTGGCCTCGCCTTGCCACACCGTCCTCACTTCAACGGGTATCAGGGATTATACGGATGGCCCCAGGCTGCTGCTGGCATTCCTTCCCTGGCATTCCACCTGGCTCGGGGTGAGAGAACACACGCATGCTTGAGGAGGGTGCACAGGCGCACCGAGGGAAAGGGCGATACCACCCAGCATTGTGTGTTCTATCTCTCCTCAACATTTCATTTACTGTCCATCTTGCCTGTGTGTCCGCAGGCAAACGTGAAAGCATCGTGGCACTGGCGCCTTCAGAGCGTGCGGCCATCAGGACAAAGAGTGCCACCGACCAACAACCCCCTGGTCTCGGGCCCTGAAATTCCTCTCCTGAGCAATCTGCCCTCCATCACAGCAAAAGGATGTCTTCCTGATCCCCTGAGACACCCTCAGGACAACTGTGCCCCCTCAGCCTAAGAGCAAGTGCCCTCTATGGGAACAAACACGCGTTTGGCCCTTATGATTAAACACAGTGGACACGCCCTCAAGGGGAGAGATCTTCCATAAGGGAAGGGCCCTTGGCTGAATAAGACGACCTCCATCAAAAGCGGCTCGAAGGGACCCGTGACAAAGGGCACCTGAAGAACCCCTGGACTGATCAAGGGAGACTCACCAGCAGGCATACTTCCTGGTCTCCTGCCAAGCCAGAGGAACTTCCCTAGGACCGCAACCAAAGCTAATGGCAAGGGAGCCATTCCAATGCCCAAAATGGCGGGCCAAACACTTGCAGCAACTGGGTAACTTATTGTAGCACCTTGCACATTCGCATTCTTCCCTTCAAGGACAAGACCTTGGAGAAACCATGAGACCCAGGTCCTCCAGAACCAACGTGTCACCCACAGCCGTGCAATGAGAGAACGCACCCAACATCCTGGACCCTTGAACCGGCATGGCTTCTCTGGCTTGAAGCCATGCATGCTGGAGATCACAGGCTCGCAGCACCAGAAGGTGGCAGGACAAAATGACCCCTGCAGCACACATTCACTCCAGCCCTTAAACCTGTAGCGTTGCCTTGGCGGCCGACTCCCTTCTTACTGCATGGTTGGGCCCAAAGACCTCCGGGAAGAGCTCCAAACCTCAGGGAATGCTATGCCGACCTGGTATAGCAATGACGCTGGGCTGTCCTAAGGAACACCTTAACATCCTCAACATAGGGGCAATGAGGCCACACAGGGACAAAACATCCCAACGGCTCCAAATCGGTCCCAGTGAGAAGACACCATACTGTGCCGTGAAGGCACCATTCGCTGGAACAAGGACCCGCCGTGAAGCACATTGAGAAAGGAGAGGAAAAGGTTGGGATGGTCCACGAATGTGCACCTGTATTCCTTCCCTACACGGGGCTCCAAATGCTCCTGAAGATATCCCAAAAGAGTTCCGGGAACCCTATGTCCACCGACATATCCACCCATACCGATCTATCCACCCAACAGTAAGCCTGTGGGCTTAGTCAACACTCTCCCGTGTATTTCCCGCTTGCCTTGCCTTGCTCTCTCCACCAGGATCCAAACGAATCCACCTCTCACCTAAGTAGCTTGATATCCCCTGGATTTGCCTAAGGCACTTTCCAAACTCTCCACACACAACACACAAGCAGGACACAACCCAAGGAGGCGCCATCAGCGTCGCCCAAATCCCGGGGACAGTGGCCCATTTGATTTCCCCCGACCATCAGGGCAAACCTAAACTATATCCCACCTCCCAAGCTGAACATGACATAGACGCCTGGCCTGGCCAGGACTCCTTCTCTGACCCTGAGTGCAGAGATTTCTGTTTCCTTGCGGGAACAAGGCAACGACCTGAGCTTGAGGGTGGCCTGTAGATCTCAATGGCAAGCCAGAGGAGTACCAGTGGCTCACGCTTCCTTTCGCACCCGCACGCTGACCGCGGCAGGGGATAGCAGTTCTGGCTAGACTCAGGTGCCCAGAGACGTCAAGTTGTCCTTAGCCTTCCCACGTAGATGGACATCCCAGGCTCCTTTCCACATGGCTCTTTCTGCACGAGAAGCCCGCCACCCTCCACTTGAACAATGTTGCTGCGCACACCCACAGTAGCAAATGCAACATGGACCTCTCCCTAATTTTCCTTTGGGAGCCACGTGCTGGACCTCAGTTAGGATGAGAAGACGGTAGGTATTGCTCATTCATTCTGTTTAGATTTCCAAGGAATGCATTTATGGGAGTCCTCACTGATCCACGCTCCTGCTCAAAGGCTGGACGTGCAAAGTCGCGGACTGTCAGCAAGCTCAATCCTCTCAGCAGTAGGGAGCGGCCAGACTCGAGCCACGGGGCAGGAAGTGCACCCACGTCTCAGGGCATCGGAGCTCGGGTGCCCCAGGAAGAGCCCAGAATGTGACGGTGTAGTCTCGTGGCACAAGTCCCCGTGGCCAAACTTCTAGGTTTCTTCAAAGAAGTTCCGTTTACCCCCACAAGGTTTCTACCAGGAACCTTGTCGAGCCAGAGGCGATGCCCTTGGATCACACAGAAAGCTATTGGCATTGGAGATATTCCAATGCCCAAACTGGCAGGGCAAACCCTTGCAGCAACTGGGTTACTTGCCCTGGCGCCTTGTATTTTCGCCCCCAGGCCCGTCAGTGACATGACCGCGGAGAAACCTGAGACCCATTCATTTGTTCAGAGTTCCAAGCAGTGCATTTATGGGAGTCATCATCAATCCACCTGCTCAAAGGCTGCACGTTCAAAGTCGCAGGCTCCACTGCGGGGCAGCCACCGATCTCAATCATGTCAGCAGTCAGGAGTGGCCAGAGGCGACCCACGGGGCTGCAAATGGAGCTAAGGATCATGGCATCAGATCTGGGGTTCCCCTGCAAGAGCCAAGAAGGTGAGGGTGTAGTCTCAGTGCACAAGTCCCCGTGGCCAAACATCTAGGTTTCTGCAAAGAAGTTCCACTCACCACCACAAGGTTCCTACGAGGAGCCTCAAGGACTTCACGCCAAAACCACGCTGAGACTCTTTTGCCTTGACTTGCCTCACCTTGCCGCACTCTCCTCACTTCGCCAGGTATCATGGACTATACAGAGGGCCCAATGCTGCTGCAGGTGTTTGTTCCCTGGCACTCCACCACATGCCTCAGGGTGACAGAACACAGGGATGTTTGAGAAAAGTGAACGGGCGCACAGAGGCAAAGGGTGATACCGCCCACCGACGTGCGCTATATCTCCCCTCAACATTTCATTTGCAGTCCATCATGTCTGTGTGTCCACAGCCAAACGTGAATGCATCGTGGCACAGATGCCTTCAGAGCGCACGGGCATCAGCACAAAGAGCACAGTCGTCCATCAACGCCCCGGTATGGGCCTTGAACTTTCCTGCCTGAGCCACCTCCCCGCTGACACAGCATAAGGATGTCATCCTGAACTGCTGAGACACCCTCAGGGGAACTGGGATTACTCAGCGTAAGAGCCACTGCCCTCTGGGGAACCAAACCACTCCTGGCGCATACGCTTCCACACAATGGATTCACCCGCAAGGGGAAATGTGGTCCCTGAGATCTTCCACAAGGGAACGGCCCTTGGCCAAATGGGACGACCTCCAACAAAAGCAGCTTGTAGGGACCGGTGACAAAACGCACCAGAGGAACTCCTGGACTGAACAATGGAGATTCACCTGCAGCCAGACTTCCTGGCCTGCTGCCAAGACTGGCAACCTACCCTTGGCCCACACACAAAGCTAATGGCATCGGAACCATTCCGACGCCCAACGTGGCGGGGCAAACCCTTGCAGCAATTGTGTAACTTGCAGTGGTGTCTGGTACTTTCACCCTCTGGGCCCATCAGTGACGTGACATTGGGGAAACCCTGAGGCCCAGGTCCTCTACAAGCAACTTGTTACCCACAGCCATGCAACGACAGAACCCAGACAACAGCCTAGACACTTGAACCGGTATGACTTGTCTAGCCTGTGGCCAGGCTCGCCGGTTACCACAGTCTCGACGCACCAGCGGGTGGCAGGAAAAATGACACCCACACCACACATCCTCTCCTGCCCTTAAACCTGCAGCCTTTCCTTGGCAGCCAACTCCCTTGTTTCTGCACGGTGGCACCCAATGACCTCCGGGTAGAGCTCCAATCCTCAGGGAACGCTATGTGGGCCGGGTATAGAAACGATGCCTGGCTGTCCTCAGGAACACCTTCACATCTTCAACACAGGGGGAACGTGGTCAGACAGGGACAAAACACCCCAAGGCCTCCAAATCGGCCCCCATGAGAAGACACCATACTGTGCCATGAAGGCAACCATTCGCTGGCACAAGAACCCGCCATGAAGCAAATCGACCAGGGAGAGGAAAGAGGCGGGACAGTCCACAAATGTGCTCCCGTATTCCCTCCCTACACGTGCCTCCAGATGCTCCTGAGGGAATCCCAAATGTGTTCCGGGAACCCCATGGCCACCGTCGATCTATCCACCCACCAGTAAACCTGTGGGCTTAGCCAGCCATCTCACGTGTCTCTTTCACTCGCCTTGCCTTACTCTCTCTCCACCGGGATCCCAACGTGTCACGGCAAGATGCCAGAGCCACCCCTCACCAAAGAAGCTTGCCGTGACCAAGTTTGACTAAGGCATTTTCCAGCCCCTTCACACAGCACACACAAGCAGGACACAACCCGAGGAGGAGCCATCAGATTGGCCAAACTCCCAGGAACAGTGGCCCATTTGATTTCTCCCCTCAGCAGGAGAAACCTAAACTGCATCTGGTCTCCCAAGCAGAACATGACAAAGAAGCCTGCCCTAGGCCTGGAATCCTGTTCTGACCCTGAGCCTACAGACTTCTGTTTCTTTGAGGCCACAAGGCAATGACCAGCAGGTGGGGGCAGCCTGTAGAACTCAAGTGCAGGTGGCAGGACGAGCAATGGCTCACGCTTCCTCTCCTACCTGCATGCTGAACCGTGGCAGGGGACAGCAGTCCTGGCTAGACCAAGGAACCCAGAGACGGCACGCTGTCCCAAGCCTTCCCACCTGGATTGGCATCCCAGGCTCCTTTCCCAATGGCTCTTCTCCCCAGGAGATGACCACAACCCTCAACTTGAACAACGTGGCTGTAGATACCCACGGCCGCAAATGCAACGTGAACCTCTCCCTACTTTCCTTTGGGGAGCCACGTGCTGGACCTCAGTTCCAACGAGGAGACGGTAGGGATTTCTCACTCATTTTGTTCAGATTTCCAAGGAATGCATTTGTGGGAGTCATCATCGATCCAAGCACATGCTCAAACGGTGGACATGCAAAGTTGCAGATTCCACCATGGGACGGCCAGCGAGCTGAATCATATCAGCGTTACGGAAGTGGCCAGCAGAGCCGAGCCACGGGTCAGGAAATGCAGCCAGTTCTCAGGGCATCAAAGCTCGTGTTCCCCGAGAAAAGACCAGAAGGTGAGGGTGTAGCCCCGGTGCACACGTTCCCATCGCCAAACCTTTAGGTTTAGCAAAGAAGTGTCGCTTACCGCAACAAGGGTTAAAGCAGGATCCTCATGGAATGCACGCCAACACCCCTCTGAGACTCCTTCGGCTGGCCTCGCCTTGCCACACCGTCCTCACTTCAACGGGTATCAGGGATTATACGGATGGCCCCAGGCTGCTGCTGGCATTCCTTCCCTGGCATTCCACCTGGCTCGGGGTGAGAGAACACACGCATGCTTGAGGAGGGTGCACAGGCGCACCGAGGGAAAGGGCGATACCACCCAGCATTGTGTGTTCTATCTCTCCTCAACATTTCATTTACTGTCCATCTTGCCTGTGTGTCCGCAGGCAAACGTGAAAGCATCGTGGCACTGGCGCCTTCAGAGCGTGCGGCCATCAGGACAAAGAGTGCCACCGACCAACAACCCCCTGGTCTCGGGCCCTGAAATTCCTCTCCTGAGCAATCTGCCCTCCATCACAGCAAAAGGATGTCTTCCTGATCCCCTGAGACACCCTCAGGACAACTGTGCCCCCTCAGCCTAAGAGCAAGTGCCCTCTATGGGAACAAACACGCGTTTGGCCCTTATGATTAAACACAGTGGACACGCCCTCAAGGGGAGAGATCTTCCATAAGGGAAGGGCCCTTGGCTGAATAAGACAACCTCCATCAAAAGCGGCTCGTAGGGACCCGTGACAAAGGGCACCTGAAGAACCCCTGGACTGATCAAGGGAGACTCACCAGCAGGCATACTTCCTGGTCTCCTGCCAAGCCAGAGGAACTTCCCTAGGACCGCAACCAAAGCTAATGGCAAGGGAGCCATTCCAATGCCCAAAATGGCGGGCCAAACACTTGCAGCAACTGGGTAACTTATCGTAGCACCTTGCACATTCGCATTCTTCCCTTCAAGGAAAAGACCTTGGAGAAACCATGAGACCCAGGTCCTCCAGAACCAACGTGTCACCCACAGCCGTGCAATGAGAGAACGCACCCAACATCCTGGACCCTTGAACCGGCATGGCTTCTCTGGCTTGAAGCCATGCATGCTGGAGATCACAGGCTCGCAGCACCAGAAGGTGACAGGACAAAATGACCCCTGCAGCACACATTCACTCCAGCCCTTAAACCTGTAGCGTTTCCTTGGCGGCCGACTCCCTTCTTTCTGCATGGTTGGGCCCAAAGACCTCCGGGAAGAGCTCCAAACCTCAGGGAATGCTATGCCGACCTGGTATAGCAATGACGCTGGGCTGTCCTAAGGAACACCTTAACATCCTCATCATAGGGGCAATGAGGCCACACAGGGACAAAACATCCCAACGGCTCCAAATCGGTCCCAGTGAGAAGACACCATACTGTGCCGTGAAGGCACCATTCGCTGGAACAAGGACCCGCCGTGAAGCACATTGAGAAAGGAGAGGAAAAGGTTGGGATGGTCCACGAATGTGCACCTGTATTCCTTCCCTACACGGGGCTCCAAATGCTCCTGAAGATATCCCAAAAGAGCTCCGGGAAGCCTATGTCCACCGACATATCCACCCATACCGATCTATCCACCCAACAGTAAGCCTGTGGGCTTAGCCAACACTCTCCCGTGTATTTCCCGCTCGCCTTGCCTTGCTCTCTCCACCAGGATCCAAACGAATCCACTCTTCACCTAAGTAGCTTGATATCCCCTGGATTTGCCTAAGGCACTTTCCAAACTCTCCACACACAACACACAAGCAGGACACAACCCAAGGAGGCGCCATCAGCGTCGCCCAAATCCCGGGGAAAGTGGCCCATTTGATTTCCCCTGACCATCAGGGCAAACCTAAACTATATCCCACCTTCCAAGCTGAACATGACATAGACGCCTGGCCTGGCCAGGACTCCTTCTCTGACCCTGAGTGCAGAGACTTCTGTTTCCTTGCGGGAACAAGGCAACGACCTGAGCTTGAGGGTGGCCTGTAGATCTCAATGGCAAGCCAGAGGAGTACCAGTGGCTCACGCTTCCTTTCGCACCCGCACGCTGACCGCGGCAGGGGATAGCAGTTCTGGCTAGACTCAGGTGCCCAGAGACGTCAAGTTGTCCTTAGCCTTCCCACGTAGATGGACATCCCAGGCTCCTTTCCACATGGCTCTTTCTGCACGAGAACCCCGCCACCCTCCACTTGAACAATGTTGCTGCGCACGCCCACAGTAGCAAATGCAACATGGACCTCTCCCTAATTTTCCTTTGGGAGCCACATGCTGGACCACAGTTAGGATGAGAAGACGGTAGGTATTGCTCATTCATTCTGTTTAGATTTCCAAGGAATGCATTTATGGGAGTCCTCAGAGATCCACGCTCCTGCTCAAAGGCTGGACGTGCAAAGTCGCGGACTGTCAGCAAGCTCAATCCTCTCAGCAGTAGGGAGCGGCCAGACTCGAGCCACGGGGCAGGAAGTGCACCCACGTCTCAGGGCATCGGAGCTCGGGTGCCCCAGGAAGAGCCCAGAATGTGACGGTGTAGTCTCGTGGCACAAGTCCCCGTGGCCAAACTTCTAGGTTTCTTCAAAGAAGTTCTGTTTACCCCCACAAGGTTTCTACCAGGAACCTTGTCGAGCCAGAGGCGATGCCCTTGGATCACACAGAAAGCTATTGGCATTGGAGATATTCCAATGCCCAAACTGGCAGGGCAAACCCTTGCAGCAACTGGGTTACTTGCCCTGGCGCCTTGTATTTTCGCCCCCAGGCCCGTCAGTGACATGACCGCGGAGAAACCTGAGACCCATTCATTTGTTCAGAGTTCCAAGCAGTGCATTTATGGGAGTCATCATCAATCCACCTGCTCAAAGGCTGCACGTTCAAAGTCGCAGGCTCCACTGCGGGGCAGCCACCGATCTCAATCATGTCAGCAGTCAGGAGTGGCCAGAGGCGACCCACGGGGCTGCAAATGGAGCTAAGGATCATGGCATCAGATCTGGGGTTCCCCTGCAAGAGCCAAGAAGGTGAGGGTGTAGTCTCAGTGCACAAGTCCCCGTGGCCAAACATCTAGGTTTCTGCAAAGAAGTTCCACTCACCACCACAAGGTTCCTACGAGGAGCCTCAAGGACTTCACGCCAAAACCACGCTGAGACTCTTTTGCCTTGACTTGCCTCACCTTGCCGCACTCTCCTCACTTCGCCAGGTATCATGGACTATACAGAGGGCCCAATGCTGCTGCAGGTGTTTGTTCCCTGGCACTCCACCACATGCCTCAGGGTGACAGAACACAGGGATGTTTGAGAAAAGTGAACGGGCGCACAGAGGCAAAGGGTGATACCACCCACCGATGTGCGCTATATCTCCCCTCAACATTTCATTTGCAGTCCATCATGTCTGTGTGTCCACAGCCAAACGTGAATGCATCGTGGCACAGATGCCTTCAGAGTGCACGGGCATCAGCACAAAGAGCATGGCCGTCCATCAACCCCGTGGTATGGGCCTTGAACTTTCCTGCCTGAGCCACCTCCCCGCCGACACAGCATAAGGATGTCATCCTGAACTGCTGAGACACCCTCAGGGGAACTGGGATTACTCAGCGTAAAAGCCACTGCCCTCTGGGGAACCAAACCACTCCTGGCGCATACGCTTCCACACAATGGATTCACCCTCAAGGGGAAATGTGGTCCCTGAGATCTTCCACAAGGGAACAGCCCTTGGCCAAATGGGACGACCTCCAACAAAAGCAGCTTGTAGGGACCGGTGACAAAACGCACCAGAGGAACTCCTGGACTGAACAATGGAGATTCACCTGCAGCCAGACTTCCTGGCCTGCTGCCAAGACTGGCAACCTACCCTTGGCCCACACACAAAGCTAATGGCATCGGAACCATTCCGACGCCCAACGTGGCGGGGCAAACCCTTGCAGCAATTGTGTAACTAGCAGTGGTGTCTGGTACTTTCACCCTCTGGGCCCATCAGTGACGTGACATTGGGGAAACCCTGAGGCCCAGGTCCTCTACAAGCAACTTGTTACCCACAGCCATGCAACGACAGAACCCAGACAACAGCCTAGACACTTGAACCGGTATGACTTGTCTAGCCTGTGGCCAGGCTCGCCGGTTACCACAGTCTCGACGCACCAGCGGGTGGCAGGAAAAATGACACCCACACCACACATCCTCTCCTGCCCTTAAACCTGCAGCCTTTCCTTGGCAGCCAACTCCCTTGTTTCTGCACGGTGGCACCCTATGACCTCCGGGTAGAGCTCCAATCCTCAGGGAACGCTATGTGGGCCGGGTATAGAAACGATGCCTGGCTGTCCTCAGGAACACCTTCACATCTTCAACACAGGGGGAACGTGGTCAGACAGGGACAAAACACCCCAAGGCCTCCAAATCGGCCCCCATGAGAAGACACCATACTGTGCCATGAAGGCAACCATTCGCTGGCACAAGAACCCGCCATGAAGCAAATCGACCAGGGAGAGGAAAGAGGCGGGACAGTCCACAAATGTGCTCCCGTATTCCCTCCCTACACGTGCCTCCAGATGCTCCTGAGGGAATCCCAAATGTGTTCCGGGAACCCCATGGCCACCGTCGATCTATCCACCCACCAGTAAACCTGTGGGCTTAGCCAGCCATCTCACGTGGCTCTTTCACTCGCCTTGCCTTACTCTCTCTCCACCGGGATCCCAACGTGTCACGGCAAGATGCCAGAGCCACCCCTCACCAAAGAAGCTTGCCGTGACCAAGTTTGACTAAGGCATTTTCCAGCCCCTTCACACAGCACACACAAGCAGGACACAACCCGAGGAGGAGCCATCAGATTGGCCAAACTCCCAGGAACAGTGGCCCATTTGATTTCTCCCCTCAGCAGGAGAAACCTAAACTGCATCTGGTCTCCCAAGCAGAACATGACAAAGAAGCCTGCCCTAGGCCTGGAATCCTGTTCTGACCCTGAGCCTACAGACTTCTGTTTCTTTGAGGCCACAAGGCAATGACCAGCAGGTGGGGGCAGCCTGTAGAACTCAAGTGCAGGTGGCAGGATGAGCAATGGCTCACGCTTCCTCTCCTACCTGCATGCTGAACCGTGGCAGGGGACAGCAGTCCTGGCTAGACCAAGGAACCCAGAGACGGCACGCTGTCCCAAGCCTTCCCACCTGGATTGGCATCCCAGGCTCCTTTCCCAATGGCTCTTCTCCCCAGGAGATGACCACAACCCTCAACTTGAACAACGTGGCTGTAGACACCCACGGCCGCAAATGCAACGTGAACCTCTCCCTACTTTCCTTTGGGGAGCCACGTGCTGGACCTCAGTTCCAACGAGGAGACGGTAGGGATTTCTCACTCATTTTGTTCAGATTTCCAAGGAATGCATTTGTGGGAGTCATCATCGATCCAAGCACATGCTCAAACGGTGGACATGCAAAGTTGCAGATTCCACCATGGGACGGCCAGCGAGCTGAATCATATCAGCGTTACGGAAGTGGCCAGCAGAGCCGAGCCACGGGTCAGGAAATGCAGCCAGTTCTCAGGGCATCAAAGCTCGTGTTCCCCGAGAAAAGACCAGAAGGTGAGGGTGTAGCCCCGGTGCACACGTTCCCATCGCCAAACCTTTAGGTTTGGCAAAGAAGTGTCGCTTACCGCAACAAGGTTTAAAGCAGGATCCTCATGGAATGCACGCCAACACCCCTCTGAGACTCCTTCGGCTGGCCTCGCCTTGCCACACCGTCCTCACTTCAACGGGTATCAGGGATTATACGGATGGCCCCAGGCTGCTGCTGGCATTCCTTCCCTGGCATTCCACCTGGCTCTGGGTGAGAGAACACACGCATGCTTGAGGAGGGTGCACAGGCGCACCGAGGGAAAGGGCGATACCACCCAGCATTGTGTGTTCTATCTCTCCTCAACATTTCATTTACTGTCCATCTTGCCTGTGTGTCCGCAGGCAAACGTGAAAGCATCGTGGCACTGGCGCCTTCAGAGCGTGCGGCCATCAGGACAAAGAGTGCCACCGACCAACAACCCCCTGGTCTCGGGCCCTGAAATTCCTCTCCTGAGCAATCTGCCCTCCATCACAGCAAAAGGATGTCTTCCTGATCCCCTGAGACACCCTCAGGACAACTGTGCCCCCTCAGCCTAAGAGCAAGTGCCCTCTATGGGAACAAACACGCGTTTGGCCCTTATGATTAAACACAGTGGACACGCCCTCAAGGGGAGAGATCTTCCATAAGGGAAGGGCCCTTGGCTGAATAAGACGACCTCCATCAAAAGTGGCTCGAAGGGACCCGTGACAAAGGGCACCTGAAGAACCCCTGGACTGATCAAGGGAGACTCACCAGCAGGCATACTTCCTGGTCTCCTGCCAAGCCAGAGGAACTTCCCTAGGACCGCAACCAAAGCTAATGGCAAGGGAGCCATTCCAATGCCCAAAATGGCGGGCCAAACACTTGCAGCAACTGGGTAACTTATCGTAGCACCTTGCACATTCGCATTCTTCCCTTCAAGGACAAGACCTTGGAGAAACCATGAGACCCAGGTCCTCCAGAACCAACGTGTCACCCACAGCCGTGCAATGAGAGAACGCACCCAACATCCTGGACCCTTGAACCGGCATGGCTTCTCTGGCTTGAAGCCATGCATGCTGGAGATCACAGGCTCGCAGCACCAGAAGGTGGCAGGACAAAATGACCCCTGCAGCACACATTCACTCCAGCCCTTAAACCTGTAGCGTTGCCTTGGCGGCCGACTCCCTTCTTACTGCATGGTTGGGCCCAAAGACCTCCGGGAAGAGCTCCAAACCTCAGGGAATGCTATGCCGACCTGGTATAGCAATGACGCTGGGCTGTCCTAAGGAACACCTTAACATCCTCAACATAGGGGCAATGAGGCCACACAGGGACAAAACATCCCAACGGCTCCAAATCGGTCCCAGTGAGAAGACACCATACTGTGCCGTGAAGGCACCATTCGCTGGAACAAGGACCCGCCGTGAAGCACATTGAGAAAGGAGAGGAAAAGGTTGGGATGGTCCACGAATGTGCACCTGTATTCCTTCCCTACACGGGGCTCCAAATGCTCCTGAAGATATCCCAAAAGAGTTCCGGGAACCCTATGTCCACCGACATATCCACCCATACCGATCTATCCACCCAACAGTAAGCCTGTGGGCTTAGCCAACACTCTCCCGTGTATTTCCCGCTCGCCTTGCCTTGCTCTCTCCACCAGGATCCAAACGAATCCACCCCTCACCTAAGTAGCTTGATATCCCCTGGATTTGCCTAAGGCACTTTCCAAACTCTCCACACACAACACACAAGCAGGACACAACCCAAGGAGGCGCCATCAGCGTCGCCCAAATCCCGGGGACAGTGGCCCATTTGATTTCCCCCGACCATCAGGGCAAACCTAAACTATATCCCACCTCCCAAGCTGAACATGACATAGACGCCTGGCCTGGCCAGGACTCCTTCTCTGACCCTGAGTGCAGAGACTTCTGTTTCCTTGCGGGAACAAGGCAACGACCTGAGCTTGAGGGTGGCCTGTAGATCTCAATGGCAAGCCAGAGGAGTACCAGTGGCTCACGCTTCCTTTCGCACCCGCACGCTGACCGCGGCAGGGGATAGCAGTTCTGGCTAGACTCAGGTGCCCAGAGACGTCAAGTTGTCCTTAGCCTTCCCACGTAGATGGACATCCCAGGCTCCTTTCCACATGGCTCTTTCTGCACGAGAAGCCCACCACCCTCCACTTGAACAATGTTGCTGCGCACGCCCACAGTAGCAAATGCAACATGGACCTCTCCCTAATTTTCCTTTGGGAGCCACGTGCTGGACCTCAGTTAGGATGAGAAGACGGTAGGTATTGCTCATTCATTCTGTTTAGATTTCCAAGGAATGCATTTATGGGAGTCCTCACTGATCCACGCTCCTGCTCAAAGGCTGGACGTGCAAAGTCGCGGACTGTCAGCAAGCTCAATCCTCTCAGCAGTAGGGAGCGGCCAGACTCGAGCCACGGGGCAGGAAGTGCACCCACGTCTCAGGGCATCGGAGCTCGGGTGCCCCAGGAAGAGCCCAGAATGTGACGGTGTAGTCTCGTGGCACAAGTCCCCGTGGCCAAACTTCTAGGTTTCTTCAAAGAAGTTCCGTTTACCCCCACAAGGTTTCTACCAGGAACCTTGTCGAGCCAGAGGTGATGCCCTTGGATCACACAGAAAGCTATTGGCATCGGAGATATTCCAATGCCCAAACTGGCAGGGCAAACCCTTGCAGCAACTGGGTTACTTGCCCTGGCGCCTTGTATTTTCGCCCCCAGGCCCGTCAGTGACATGACCGCGGAGAAACCTGAGACCCATTCATTTGTTCAGAGTTCCAAGCAGTGCATTTATGGGAGTCATCATCAATCCACCTGCTCAAAGGCTGCACGTTCAAAGTCGCAGGCTCCACTGCGGGGCAGCCACCGATCTCAATCATGTCAGCAGTCAGGAGTGGCCAGAGGCGACCCACGGGGCTGCAAATGGAGCTAAGGATCATGGCATCAGATCTGGGGTTCCCCTGCAAGAGCCAAGAAGGTGAGGGTGTAGTCTCAGTGCACAAGTCCCCGTGGCCAAACATCTAGGTTTCTGCAAAGAAGTTCCACTCACCACCACAAGGTTCCTACGAGGAGCCTCAAGGACTTCACGCCAAAACCACGCTGAGACTCTTTTGCCTTGACTTGCCTCACCTTGCCGCACTCTCCTCACTTCGCCAGGTATCATGGACTATACAGAGGGCCCAATGCTGCTGCAGGTGTTTGTTCCCTGGCACTCCACCACATGCCTCAGGGTGACAGAACACAGGGATGTTTGAGAAAAGTGAACGGGCGCACAGAGGCAAAGGGTGATACCGCCCACCGACGTGCGCTATATCTCCCCTCAACATTTCATTTGCAGTCCATCATGTCTGTGTGTCCACAGCCAAACGTGAATGCATCGTGGCACAGATGCCTTCAGAGCGCACGGGCATCAGCACAAAGAGCACAGTCGTCCATCAACGCCCCGGTATGGGCCTTGAACTTTCCTGCCTGAGCCACCTCCCCGCCGACACAGCATAAGGATGTCATCCTGAACTGCTGAGACACCCTCAGGGGAACTGGGATTACTCAGCGTAAGAGCCACTGCCCTCTGGGGAACGAAACCACTCCTGGCGCATACGCTTCCACACAATGGATTCACCCTCAAGGGGAAATGTGGTCCCTGAGATCTTCCACAAGGGAACGGCCCTTGGCCAAATGGGACGACCTCCAACAAAAGCAGCTTGTAGGGACCGGTGACAAAACGCACCAGAGGAACTCCTGGACTGAACAATGGAGATTCACCTGCAGCCAGACTTCCTGGCCTGCTGCCAAGACTGGCAACCTACCCTTGGCCCACACACAAAGCTAATGGCATCGGAACCATTCCGACGCCCAACGTGGCGGGGCAAACCCTTGCAGCAATTGTGTAACTTGCAGTGGTGTCTGGTACTTTCACCCTCTGGGCCCATCAGTGACGTGACATTGGGGAAACCCTGAGGCCCAGGTCCTCTACAAGCAACTTGTTACCCACAGCCATGCAACGACAGAACCCAGACAACAGCCTAGACACTTGAACCGGTATGACTTGTCTAGCCTGTGGCCAGGCTCGCCGGTTACCACAGTCTCGACGCACCAGCGGGTGGCAGGAAAAATGACACCCACACCACACATCCTCTCCTGCCCTTAAACCTGCAGCCTTTCCTTGGCAGCCAACTCCCTTGTTTCTGCACGGTGGCACCCAATGACCTCCGGGTAGAGCTCCAATCCTCAGGGAACGCTATGTGGGCCGGGTATAGAAACGATGCCTGGCTGTCCTCAGGAACACCTTCACATCTTCAACACAGGGGGAACGTGGTCAGACAGGGACAAAACACCCCAAGGCCTCCAAATCGGCCCCCATGAGAAGACACCATACTGTGCCATGAAGGCAACCATTCGCTGGCACAAGAACCCGCCATGAAGCAAATCGACCAGGGAGAGGAAAGAGGCGGGACAGTCCACAAATGTGCTCCCGTATTCCCTCCCTACACGTGCCTCCAGATGCTCCTGAGGGAATCCCAAATGTGTTCCGGGAACCCCATGGCCACCGTCGATCTATCCACCCACCAGTAAACCTGTGGGCTTAGCCAGCCATCTCACGTGTCTCTTTCACTCGCCTTGCCTTACTCTCTCTCCACCGGGATCCCAACGTGTCACGGCAAGATGCCAGAGCCACCCCTCACCAAAGAAGCTTGCCGTGACCAAGTTTGACTAAGGCATTTTCCAGCCCCTTCACACAGCACACACAAGCAGGACACAACCCGAGGAGGAGCCATCAGATTGGCCAAACTCCCAGGAACAGTGGCCCATTTGATTTCTCCCCTCAGCAGGAGAAACCTAAACTGCATCTGGTCTCCCAAGCAGAACATGACAAAGAAGCCTGCCCTAGGCCTGGAATCCTGTTCTGACCCTGAGCCTACAGACTTCTGTTTCTTTGAGGCCACAAGGCAATGACCAGCAGGTGGGGGCAGCCTGTAGAACTCAAGTGCAGGTGGCAGGACGAGCAATGGCTCACGCTTCCTCTCCTACCTGCATGCTGAACCGTGGCAGGGGACAGCAGTCCTGGCTAGACCAAGGAACCCAGAGACGGCACGCTGTCCCAAGCCTTCCCACCTGGATTGGCATCCCAGGCTCCTTTCCCAATGGCTCTTCTCCCCAGGAGATGACCACAACCCTCAACTTGAACAACGTGGCTGTAGACACCCACGGCCGCAAATGCAACGTGAACCTCTCCCTACTTTCCTTTGGGGAGCCACGTGCTGGACCTCAGTTCCAACGAGGAGACGGTAGGGATTTCTCACTCATTTTGTTCAGATTTCCAAGGAATGCATTTGTGGGAGTCATCATCGATCCAAGCACATGCTCAAACGGTGGACATGCAAAGTTGCAGATTCCACCATGGGACGGCCAGCGAGCTGAATCATATCAGCGTTACGGAAGTGGCCAGCAGAGCCGAGCCACGGGTCAGGAAATGCAGCCAGTTCTCAGGGCATCAAAGCTCGTGTTCCCCGAGAAAAGACCAGAAGGTGAGGGTGTAGCCCCGGTGCACACGTTCCCATCGCCAAACCTTTAGGTTTAGCAAAGAAGTGTCGCTTACCGCAACAAGGGTTAAAGCAGGATCCTCATGGAATGCACGCCAACACCCCTCTGAGACTCCTTCGGCTGGCCTCGCCTTGCCACACCGTCCTCACTTCAACGGGTATCAGGGATTATACGGATGGCCCCAGGCTGCTGCTGGCATTCCTTCCCTGGCATTCCACCTGGCTCGGGGTGAGAGAACACACGCATGCTTGAGGAGGGTGCACAGGCGCACCGAGGGAAAGGGCGATACCACCCAGCATTGTGTGTTCTATCTCTCCTCAACATTTCATTTACTGTCCATCTTGCCTGTGTGTCCGCAGGCAAACGTGAAAGCATCGTGGCACTGGCGCCTTCAGAGCGTGCGGCCATCAGGACAAAGAGTGCCACCGACCAACAACCCCCTGGTCTCGGGCCCTGAAATTCCTCTCCTGAGCAATCTGCCCTCCATCACAGCAAAAGGATGTCTTCCTGATCCCCTGAGACACCCTCAGGACAACTGTGCCCCCTCAGCCTAAGAGCAAGTGCCCTCTATGGGAACAAACACGCGTTTGGCCCTTATGATTAAACACAGTGGACACGCCCTCAAGGGGAGAGATCTTCCATAAGGGAAGGGCCCTTGGCTGAATAAGACGACCTCCATCAAAAGCGGCTCGAAGGGACCCGTGACAAAGGGCACCTGAAGAACCCCTGGACTGATCAAGGGAGACTCACCAGCAGGCATACTTCCTGGTCTCCTGCCAAGCCAGAGGAACTTCCCTAGGACCGCAACCAAAGCTAATGGCAAGGGAGCCATTCCAATGCCCAAAATGGCGGGCCAAACACTTGCAGCAACTGGGTAACTTATTGTAGCACCTTGCACATTCGCATTCTTCCCTTCAAGGACAAGACCTTGGAGAAACCATGAGACCCAGGTCCTCCAGAACCAACGTGTCACCCACAGCCGTGCAATGAGAGAACGCACCCAACATCCTGGACCCTTGAACCGGCATGGCTTCTCTGGCTTGAAGCCATGCATGCTGGAGATCACAGGCTCGCAGCACCAGAAGGTGGCAGGACAAAATGACCCCTGCAGCACACATTCACTCCAGCCCTTAAACCTGTAGCGTTGCCTTGGCGGCCGACTCCCTTCTTACTGCATGGTTGGGCCCAAAGACCTCCGGGAAGAGCTCCAAACCTCAGGGAATGCTATGCCGACCTGGTATAGCAATGACGCTGGGCTGTCCTAAGGAACACCTTAACATCCTCAACATAGGGGCAATGAGGCCACACAGGGACAAAACATCCCAACGGCTCCAAATCGGTCCCAGTGAGAAGACACCATACTGTGCCGTGAAGGCACCATTCGCTGGAACAAGGACCCGCCGTGAAGCACATTGAGAAAGGAGAGGAAAAGGTTGGGATGGTCCACGAATGTGCACCTGTATTCCTTCCCTACACGGGGCTCCAAATGCTCCTGAAGATATCCCAAAAGAGTTCCGGGAACCCTATGTCCACCGACATATCCACCCATACCGATCTATCCACCCAACAGTAAGCCTGTGGGCTTAGTCAACACTCTCCCGTGTATTTCCCGCTTGCCTTGCCTTGCTCTCTCCACCAGGATCCAAACGAATCCACCCCTCACCTAAGTAGCTTGATATCCCCTGGATTTGCCTAAGGCACTTTCCAAACTCTCCACACACAACACACAAGCAGGACACAACCCAAGGAGGCGCCATCAGCGTCGCCCAAATCCCGGGGACAGTGGCCCATTTGATTTCCCCCGACCATCAGGGCAAACCTAAACTATATCCCACCTCCCAAGCTGAACATGACATAGACGCCTGGCCTGGCCAGGACTCCTTCTCTGACCCTGAGTGCAGAGACTTCTGTTTCCTTGCGGGAACAAGGCAACGACCTGAGCTTGAGGGTGGCCTGTAGATCTCAATGGCAAGCCAGAGGAGTACCAGTGGCTCACGCTTCCTTTCGCACCCGCACGCTGACCGCGGCAGGGGATAGCAGTTCTGGCTAGACTCAGGTGCCCAGAGACGTCAAGTTGTCCTTAGCCTTCCCACGTAGATGGACATCCCAGGCTCCTTTCCACATGGCTCTTTCTGCACGAGAAGCCCGCCACCCTCCACTTGAACAATGTTGCTGCGCACGCCCACAGTAGCAAATGCAACATGGACCTCTCCCTAATTTTCCTTTGGGAGCCACGTGCTGGACCTCAGTTAGGATGAGAAGACGGTAGGTATTGCTCATTCATTCTGTTTAGATTTCCAAGGAATGCATTTATGGGAGTCCTCACTGATCCACGCTCCTGCTCAAAGGCTGGACGTGCAAAGTCGCGGACTGTCAGCAAGCTCAATCCTCTCAGCAGTAGGGAGCGGCCAGACTCGAGCCACGGGGCAGGAAGTGCACCCACGTCTCAGGGCATCGGAGCTCGGGTGCCCCAGGAAGAGCCCAGAATGTGACGGTGTAGTCTCGTGGCACAAGTCCCCGTGGCCAAACTTCTAGGTTTCTTCAAAGAAGTTCCGTTTACCCCCACAAGGTTTCTACCAGGAACCTTGTCGAGCCAGAGGCGATGCCCTTGGATCACACAGAAAGCTATTGGCATTGGAGATATTCCAATGCCCAAACTGGCAGGGCAAACCCTTGCAGCAACTGGGTTACTTGCCCTGGCGCCTTGTATTTTCGCCCCCAGGCCCGTCAGTGACATGACCGCGGAGAAACCTGAGACCCATTCATTTGTTCAGAGTTCCAAGCAGTGCATTTATGGGAGTCATCATCAATCCACCTGCTCAAAGGCTGCACGTTCAAAGTCGCAGGCTCCACTGCGGGGCAGCCACCGATCTCAATCATGTCAGCAGTCAGGAGTGGCCAGAGGCGACCCACGGGGCTGCAAATGGAGCTAAGGATCATGGCATCAGATCTGGGGTTCCCCTGCAAGAGCCAAGAAGGTGAGGGTGTAGTCTCAGTGCACAAGTCCCCGTGGCCAAACATCTAGGTTTCTGCAAAGAAGTTCCACTCACCACCACAAGGTTCCTACGAGGAGCCTCAAGGACTTCACGCCAAAACCACGCTGAGACTCTTTTGCCTTGACTTGCCTCACCTTGCCGCACTCTCCTCACTTCGCCAGGTATCATGGACTATACAGAGGGCCCAATGCTGCTGCAGGTGTTTGTTCCCTGGCACTCCACCACATGCCTCAGGGTGACAGAACACAGGGATGTTTGAGAAAAGTGAACGGGCGCACAGAGGCAAAGGGTGATACCGCCCACCGACGTGCGCTATATCTCCCCTCAACATTTCATTTGCAGTCCATCATGTCTGTGTGTCCACAGCCAAACGTGAATGCATCGTGGCACAGATGCCTTCAGAGCGCACGGGCATCAGCACAAAGAGCACAGTCGTCCATCAACGCCCCGGTATGGGCCTTGAACTTTCCTGCCTGAGCCACCTCCCCGCCGACACAGCATAAGGATGTCATCCTGAACTGCTGAGACACCCTCAGGGGAACTGGGATTACTCAGCGTAAGAGCCACTGCCCTCTGGGGAACCAAACCACTCCTGGCGCATACGCTTCCACACAATGGATTCACCCTCAAGGGGAAATGTGGTCCCTGAGATCTTCCACAAGGGAACGGCCCTTGGCCAAATGGGACGACCTCCAACAAAAGCAGCTTGTAGGGACCGGTGACAAAACGCACCAGAGGAACTCCTGGACTGAACAATGGAGATTCACCTGCAGCCAGACTTCCTGGCCTGCTGCCAAGACTGGCAACCTACCCTTGGCCCACACACAAAGCTAATGGCATCGGAACCATTCCGACGCCCAACGTGGCGGGGCAAACCCTTGCAGCAATTGTGTAACTTGCAGTGGTGTCTGGTACTTTCACCCTCTGGGCCCATCAGTGACGTGACATTGGGGAAACCCTGAGGCCCAGGTCCTCTACAAGCAACTTGTTACCCACAGCCATGCAACGACAGAACCCAGACAACAGCCTAGACACTTGAACCGGTATGACTTGTCTAGCCTGTGGCCAGGCTCGCCGGTTACCACAGTCTCGACGCACCAGCGGGTGGCAGGAAAAATGACACCCACACCACACATCCTCTCCTGCCCTTAAACCTGCAGCCTTTCCTTGGCAGCCAACTCCCTTGTTTCTGCACGGTGGCACCCAATGACCTCCGGGTAGAGCTCCAATCCTCAGGGAACGCTATGTGGGCCGGGTATAGAAACGATGCCTGGCTGTCCTCAGGAACACCTTCACATCTTCAACACAGGGGGAACGTGGTCAGACAGGGACAAAACACCCCAAGGCCTCCAAATCGGCCCCCATGAGAAGACACCATACTGTGCCATGAAGGCAACCATTCGCTGGCACAAGAACCCGCCATGAAGCAAATCGACCAGGGAGAGGAAAGAGGCGGGACAGTCCACAAATGTGCTCCCGTATTCCCTCCCTACACGTGCCTCCAGATGCTCCTGAGGGAATCCCAAATGTGTTCCGGGAACCCCATGGCCACCGTCGATCTATCCACCCACCAGTAAACCTGTGGGCTTAGCCAGCCATCTCACGTGGCTCTTTCACTCGCCTTGCCTTACTCTCTCTCCACCGGGATCCCAACGTGTCACGGCAAGATGCCAGAGCCACCCCTCACCAAAGAAGCTTGCCGTGACCAAGTTTGACTAAGGCATTTTCCAGCCCCTTCACACAGCACACACAAGCAGGACACAACCCGAGGAGGAGCCATCAGATTGGCCAAACTCCCAGGAACAGTGGCCCATTTGATTTCTCCCCTCAGCAGGAGAAACCTAAACTGCATCTGGTCTCCCAAGCAGAACATGACAAAGAAGCCTGCCCTAGGCCTGGAATCCTGTTCTGACCCTGAGCCTACAGACTTCTGTTTCTTTGAGGCCACAAGGCAATGACCAGCAGGTGGGGGCAGCCTGTAGAACTCAAGTGCAGGTGGCAGGACGAGCAATGGCTCACGCTTCCTCTCCTACCTGCATGCTGAACCGTGGCAGGGGACAGCAGTCCTGGCTAGACCAAGGAACCCAGAGACGGCACGCTGTCCCAAGCCTTCCCACCTGGATTGGCATCCCAGGCTCCTTTCCCAATGGCTCTTCTCCCCAGGAGATGACCACAACCCTCAACTTGAGCAACGTGGCTGTAGACACCCACGGCCGCAAATGCAACGTGAACCTCTCCCTACTTTCCTTTGGGGAGCCACGTGCTGGACCTCAGTTCCAACGAGGAGACGGTAGGGATTTCTCACTCATTTTGTTCAGATTTCCAAGGAATGCATTTGTGGGAGTCATCATCGATCCAAGCACATGCTCAAACGGTGGACATGCAAAGTTGCAGATTCCACCATGGGACGGCCAGCGAGCTGAATCATATCAGCGTTACGGAAGTGGCCAGCAGAGCCGAGCCACGGGTCAGGAAATGCAGCCAGTTCTCAGGGCATCAAAGCTCGTGTTCCCCGAGAAAAGACCAGAAGGTGAGGGTGTAGCCCCGGTGCACACGTTCCCATCGCCAAACCTTTAGGTTTAGCAAAGAAGTGTCGCTTACCGCAACAAGGGTTAAAGCAGGATCCTCATGGAATGCACGCCAACACCCCTCTGAGACTCCTTCGGCTGGCCTCGCCTTGCCACACCGTCCTCACTTCAACGGGTATCAGGGATTATACGGATGGCCCCAGGCTGCTGCTGGCATTCCTTCCCTGGCATTCCACCTGGCTCGGGGTGAGAGAACACACGCATGCTTGAGGAGGGTGCACAGGCGCACCGAGGGAAAGGGCGATACCACCCAGCATTGTGTGTTCTATCTCTCCTCAACATTTCATTTACTGTCCATCTTGCCTGTGTGTCCGCAGGCAAACGTGAAAGCATCGTGGCACTGGCGCCTTCAGAGCGTGCGGCCATCAGGACAAAGAGTGCCACCGACCAACAACCCCCTGGTCTCGGGCCCTGAAATTCCTCTCCTGAGCAATCTGCCCTCCATCACAGCAAAAGGATGTCTTCCTGATCCCCTGAGACACCCTCAGGACAACTGTGCCCCCTCAGCCTAAGAGCAAGTGCCCTCTATGGGAACAAACACGCGTTTGGCCCTTATGATTAAACACAGTGGACACGCCCTCAAGGGGAGAGATCTTCCATAAGGGAAGGGCCCTTGGCTGAATAAGACGACCTCCATCAAAAGCGGCTCGAAGGGACCCGTGACAAAGGGCACCTGAAGAACCCCTGGACTGATCAAGGGAGACTCACCAGCAGGCATACTTCCTGGTCTCCTGCCAAGCCAGAGGAACTTCCCTAGGACCGCAACCAAAGCTAATGGCAAGGGAGCCATTCCAATGCCCAAAATGGCGGGCCAAACACTTGCAGCAACTGGGTAACTTATCGTAGCACCTTGCACATTCGCATTCTTCCCTTCAAGGACAAGACCTTGGAGAAACCATGAGACCCAGGTCCTCCAGAACCAACGTGTCACCCACAGCCGTGCAATGAGAGAACGCACCCAACATCCTGGACCCTTGAACCGGCATGGCTTCTCTGGCTTGAAGCCATGCATGCTGGAGATCACAGGCTCGCAGCACCAGAAGGTGGCAGGACAAAATGACCCCTGCAGCACACATTCACTCCAGCCCTTAAACCTGTAGCGTTGCCTTGGCGGCCGACTCCCTTCTTACTGCATGGTTGGGCCCAAAGACCTCCGGGAAGAGCTCCAAACCTCAGGGAATGCTATGCCGACCTGGTATAGCAATGACGCTGGGCTGTCCTAAGGAACACCTTAACATCCTCAACATAGGGGCAATGAGGCCACACAGGGACAAAACATCCCAACGGCTCCAAATCGGTCCCAGTGAGAAGACACCATACTGTGCCGTGAAGGCACCATTCGCTGGAACAAGGACCCGCCGTGAAGCACATTGAGAAAGGAGAGGAAAAGGTTGGGATGGTCCACGAATGTGCACCTGTATTCCTTCCCTACACGGGGCTCCAAATGCTCCTGAAGATATCCCAAAAGAGTTCCGGGAACCCTATGTCCACCGACATATCCACCCATACCGATCTATCCACCCAACAGTAAGCCTGTGGGCTTAGTCAACACTCTCCCGTGTATTTCCCGCTTGCCTTGCCTTGCTCTCTCCACCAGGATCCAAACGAATCCACCCCTCACCTAAGTAGCTTGATATCCCCTGGATTTGCCTAAGGCACTTTCCAAACTCTCCACACACAACACACAAGCAGGACACAACCCAAGGAGGCGCCATCAGCGTCGCCCAAATCCCGGGGACAGTGGCCCATTTGATTTCCCCCGACCATCAGGGCAAACCTAAACTATATCCCACCTCCCAAGCTGAACATGACATAGACGCCTGGCCTGGCCAGGACTCCTTCTCTGACCCTGAGTGCAGAGACTTCTGTTTCCTTGCGGGAACAAGGCAACGACCTGAGCTTGAGGGTGGCCTGTAGATCTCAATGGCAAGCCAGAGGAGTACCAGTGGCTCACGCTTCCTTTCGCACCCGCACGCTGACCGCGGCAGGGGATAGCAGTTCTGGCTAGACTCAGGTGCCCAGAGACGTCAAGTTGTCCTTAGCCTTCCCACGTAGATGGACATCCCAGGCTCCTTTCCACATGGCTCTTTCTGCACGAGAAGCCCGCCACCCTCCACTTGAACAATGTTGCTGCACACGCCCACAGTAGCAAATGCAACATGGACCTCTCCCTAATTTTCCTTTGGGAGCCACGTGCTGGACCTCAGTTAGGATGAGAAGACGGTAGGTATTGCTCATTCATTCTGTTTAGATTTCCAAGGAATGCATTTATGGGAGTCCTCACTGATCCACGCTCCTGCTCAAAGGCTGGACGTGCAAAGTCGCGGACTGTCAGCAAGCTCAATCCTCTCAGCAGTAGGGAGCGGCCAGACTCGAGCCACGGGGCAGGAAGTGCACCCACGTCTCAGGGCATCGGAGCTCGGGTGCCCCAGGAAGAGCCCAGAATGTGACGGTGTAGTCTCGTGGCACAAGTCCCCGTGGCCAAACTTCTAGGTTTCTTCAAAGAAGTTCCGTTTACCCCCACAAGGTTTCTACCAGGAACCTTGTCGAGCCAGAGGCGATGCCCTTGGATCACACAGAAAGCTATTGGCATTGGAGATATTCCAATGCCCAAACTGGCAGGGCAAACCCTTGCAGCAACTGGGTTACTTGCCCTGGCGCCTTGTATTTTCGCCCCCAGGCCCGTCAGTGACATGACCGCGGAGAAACCTGAGACCCATTCATTTGTTCAGAGTTCCAAGCAGTGCATTTATGGGAGTCATCATCAATCCACCTGCTCAAAGGCTGCACGTTCAAAGTCGCAGGCTCCACTGCGGGGCAGCCACCGATCTCAATCATGTCAGCAGTCAGGAGTGGCCAGAGGCGACCCACGGGGCTGCAAATGGAGCTAAGGATCATGGCATCAGATCTGGGGTTCCCCTGCAAGAGCCAAGAAGGTGAGGGTGTAGTCTCAGTGCACAAGTCCCCGTGGCCAAACATCTAGGTTTCTGCAAAGAAGTTCCACTCACCACCACAAGGTTCCTACGAGGAGCCTCAAGGACTTCACGCCAAAACCACGCTGAGACTCTTTTGCCTTGACTTGCCTCACCTTGCCGCACTCTCCTCACTTCGCCAGGTATCATGGACTATACAGAGGGCCCAATGCTGCTGCAGGTGTTTGTTCCCTGGCACTCCACCACATGCCTCAGGGTGACAGAACACAGGGATGTTTGAGAAAAGTGAACGGGCGCACAGAGGCAAAGGGTGATACCACCCACCGACGTGCGCTATATCTCCCCTCAACATTTCATTTGCAGTCCATCATGTCTGTGTGTCCACAGCCAAACGTGAATGCATCGTGGCACAGATGCCTTCAGAGCGCACGGGCATCAGCACAAAGAGCACAGTCGTCCATCAACGCCCCGGTATGGGCCTTGAACTTTCCTGCCTGAGCCACCTCCCCGCCGACACAGCATAAGGATGTCATCCTGAACTGCTGAGACACCCTCAGGGGAACTGGGATTACTCAGCGTAAGAGCCACTGCCCTCTGGGGAACGAAACCACTCCTGGCGCATACGCTTCCACACAATGGATTCACCCTCAAGGGGAAATGTGGTCCCTGAGATCTTCCACAAGGGAACGGCCCTTGGCCAAATGGGACGACCTCCAACAAAAGCAGCTTGTAGGGACCGGTGACAAAACGCACCAGAGGAACTCCTGGACTGAACAATGGAGATTCACCTGCAGCCAGACTTCCTGGCCTGCTGCCAAGACTGGCAACCTACCCTTGGCCCACACACAAAGCTAATGGCATCGGAACCATTCCGACGCCCAACGTGGCGGGGCAAACCCTTGCAGCAATTGTGTAACTTGCAGTGGTGTCTGGTACTTTCACCCTCTGGGCCCATCAGTGACGTGACATTGGGGAAACCCTGAGGCCCAGGTCCTCTACAAGCAACTTGTTACCCACAGCCATGCAACGACAGAACCCAGACAACAGCCTAGACACTTGAACCGGTATGACTTGTCTAGCCTGTGGCCAGGCTCGCCGGTTACCACAGTCTCGACGCACCAGCGGGTGGCAGGAAAAATGACACCCACACCACACATCCTCTCCTGCCCTTAAACCTGCAGCCTTTCCTTGGCAGCCAACTCCCTTGTTTCTGCACGGTGGCACCCAATGACCTCCGGGTAGAGCTCCAATCCTCAGGGAACGCTATGTGGGCCGGGTATAGAAACGATGCCTGGCTGTCCTCAGGAACACCTTCACATCTTCAACACAGGGGGAACGTGGTCAGACAGGGACAAAACACCCCAAGGCCTCCAAATCGGCCCCCATGAGAAGACACCATACTGTGCCATGAAGGCAACCATTCGCTGGCACAAGAACCCGCCATGAAGCAAATCGACCAGGGAGAGGAAAGAGGCGGGACAGTCCACAAATGTGCTCCCGTATTCCCTCCCTACACGTGCCTCCAGATGCTCCTGAGGGAATCCCAAATGTGTTCCGGGAACCCCATGGCCACCGTCGATCTATCCACCCACCAGTAAACCTGTGGGCTTAGCCAGCCATCTCACGTGTCTCTTTCACTCGCCTTGCCTTACTCTCTCTCCACCGGGATCCCAACGTGTCACGGCAAGATGCCAGAGCCACCCCTCACCAAAGAAGCTTGCCGTGACCAAGTTTGACTAAGGCATTTTCCAGCCCCTTCACACAGCACACACAAGCAGGACACAACCCGAGGAGGAGCCATCAGATTGGCCAAACTCCCAGGAACAGTGGCCCATTTGATTTCTCCCCTCAGCAGGAGAAACCTAAACTGCATCTGGTCTCCCAAGCAGAACATGACAAAGAAGCCTGCCCTAGGCCTGGAATCCTGTTCTGACCCTGAGCCTACAGACTTCTGTTTCTTTGAGGCCACAAGGCAATGACCAGCAGGTGGGGGCAGCCTGTAGAACTCAAGTGCAGGTGGCAGGACGAGCAATGGCTCACGCTTCCTCTCCTACCTGCATGCTGAACCGTGGCAGGGGACAGCAGTCCTGGCTAGACCAAGGAACCCAGAGACGGCACGCTGTCCCAAGCCTTCCCACCTGGATTGGCATCCCAGGCTCCTTTCCCAATGGCTCTTCTCCCCAGGAGATGACCACAACCCTCAACTTGAACAACGTGGCTGTAGACACCCACGGCCGCAAATGCAACGTGAACCTCTCCCTACTTTCCTTTGGGGAGCCACGTGCTGGACCTCAGTTCCAACGAGGAGACGGTAGGGATTTCTCACTCATTTTGTTCAGATTTCCAAGGAATGCATTTGTGGGAGTCATCATCGATCCAAGCACATGCTCAAACGGTGGACATGCAAAGTTGCAGATTCCACCATGGGACGGCCAGCGAGCTGAATCATATCAGCGTTACGGAAGTGGCCAGCAGAGCCGAGCCACGGGTCAGGAAATGCAGCCAGTTCTCAGGGCATCAAAGCTCGTGTTCCCCGAGAAAAGACCAGAAGGTGAGGGTGTAGCCCCGGTGCACACGTTCCCATCGCCAAACCTTTAGGTTTAGCAAAGAAGTGTCGCTTACCGAAACAAGGGTTAAAGCAGGATCCTCATGGAATGCACGCCAACACCCCTCTGAGACTCCTTCGGCTGGCCTCGCCTTGCCACACCGTCCTCACTTCAACGGGTATCAGGGATTATACGGATGGCCTCAGGCTGCTGCTGGCATTCCTTCCCTGGCATTCCACCTGGCTCGGGGTGAGAGAACACACGCATGCTTGAGGAGGGTGCACAGGCGCACCGAGGGAAAGGGCGATACCACCCAGCATTGTGTGTTCTATCTCTCCTCAACATTTCATTTACTGTCCATCTTGCCTGTGTGTCCGCAGGCAAACGTGAAAGCATCGTGGCACTGGCGCCTTCAGAGCGTGCGGCCATCAGGACAAAGAGTGCCACCGACCAACAACCCCCTGGTCTCGGGCCCTGAAATTCCTCTCCTGAGCAATCTGCCCTCCATCACAGCAAAAGGATGTCTTCCTGATCCCCTGAGACACCCTCAGGACAACTGTGCCCCCTCAGCCTAAGAGCAAGTGCCCTCTATGGGAACAAACACGCGTTTGGCCCTTATGATTAAACACAGTGGACACGCCCTCAAGGGGAGAGATCTTCCATAAGGGAAGGGCCCTTGGCTGAATAAGACGACCTCCATCAAAAGCGGCTCGAAGGGACCCGTGACAAAGGGCACCTGAAGAACCCCTGGACTGATCAAGGGAGACTCACCAGCAGGCATACTTCCTGGTCTCCTGCCAAGCCAGAGGAACTTCCCTAGGACCGCAACCAAAGCTAATGGCAAGGGAGCCATTCCAATGCCCAAAATGGCGGGCCAAACACTTGCAGCAACTGGGTAACTTATCGTAGCACCTTGCACATTCGCATTCTTCCCTTCAAGGAAAAGACCTTGGAGAAACCATGAGACCCAGGTCCTCCAGAACCAACGTGTCACCCACAGCCGTGCAATGAGAGAACGCACCCAACATCCTGGACCCTTGAACCGGCATGGCTTCTCTGGCTTGAAGCCATGCATGCTGGAGATCACAGGCTCGCAGCACCAGAAGGTGACAGGACAAAATGACCCCTGCAGCACACATTCACTCCAGCCCTTAAACCTGTAGCGTTTCCTTGGCGGCCGACTCCCTTCTTTCTGCATGGTTGGGCCCAAAGACCTCCGGGAAGAGCTCCAAACCTCAGGGAATGCTATGCCGACCTGGTATAGCAATGACGCTGGGCTGTCCTAAGGAACACCTTAACATCCTCAACATAGGGGCAATGAGGCCACACAGGGACAAAACATTCCAACGGCTCCAAATCGGTCCCAGTGAGAAGACACCATACTGTGCCGTGAAGGCACCATTCGCTGGAACAAGGACCCGCCGTGAAGCACATTGAGAAAGGAGAGGAAAAGGTTGGGATGGTCCACGAATGTGCACCTGTATTCCTTCCCTACACGGGGCTCCAAATGCTCCTGAAGATATCCCAAAAGAGCTCCGGGAACCCTATGTCCACCGACATATCCACCCATACCGATCTATCCACCCAACAGTAAGCCTGTGGGCTTAGCCAACACTCTCCCGTGTATTTCCCGCTCGCCTTGCCTTGCTCTCTCCACCAGGATCCAAACGAATCCACTCTTCACCTAAGTAGCTTGATATCCCCTGGATTTGCCTAAGGCACTTTCCAAACTCTCCACACACAACACACAAGCAGGACACAACCCAAGGAGGCGCCATCAGCGTCGCCCAAATCCCGGGGAAAGTGGCCCATTTGATTTCCCCTGACCATCAGGGCAAACCTAAAAAATATCCCACCTTCCAAGCTGAACATGACATAGACGCCTGGCCTGGCCAGGACTCCTTCTCTGACCCTGAGTGCAGAGACTTCTGTTTCCTTGCGGGAACAAGGCAACGACCTGAGCTTGAGGGTGGCCTGTAGATCTCAATGGCAAGCCAGAGGAGTACCAGTGGCTCACGCTTCCTTTCGCACCCGCACGCTGACCGCGGCAGGGGATAGCAGTTCTGGCTAGACTCAGGTGCCCAGAGACGTCAAGTTGTCCTTAGCCTTCCCACGTAGATGGACATCCCAGGCTCCTTTCCACATGGCTCTTTCTGCACGAGAAGCCCGCCACCCTCCACTTGAACAATGTTGCTGCGCACGCCCACAGTAGCAAATGCAACATGGACCTCTCCCTAATTTTCCTTTGGGAGCCACATGCTGGACCTCAGTTAGGATGAGAAGACGGTAGGTATTGCTCATTCATTCTGTTTAGATTTCCAAGGAATGCATTTATGGGAGTCCTCACAGATCCACGCTCCTGCTCAAAGGCTGGACGTGCAAAGTCGCGGACTGTCAGCAAGCTCAATCCTCTCAGCAGTAGGGAGCGGCCAGACTCGAGCCACGGGGCAGGAAGTGCACCCAGGTCTCAGGGCATCGGAGCTCGGGTGCCCCAGGAAGAGCCCAGAATGTGACGGTGTAGTCTCGCGGCACAAGTCCCCGTGGCCAAACTTCTAGGTTTCTTCAAAGAAGTTCTGTTTACCCCCACAAGGTTTCTACCAGGAACCTTGTCGAGCCAGAGGCGATGCCCTTGGATCACACAGAAAGCTATTGGCATTGGAGATATTCCAATGCCCAAACTGGCAGGGCAAACCCTTGCAGCAACTGGGTTACTTGCCCTGGCGCCTTGTATTTTCGCCCCCAGGCCCGTCAGTGACATGACCGCGGAGAAACCTGAGACCCATTCATTTGTTCAGAGTTCCAAGCAGTGCATTTATGGGAGTCATCATCAATCCACCTGCTCAAAGGCTGCACGTTCAAAGTCGCAGGCTCCACTGCGGGGCAGCCACCGATCTCAATCATGTCAGCAGTCAGGAGTGGCCAGAGGCGACCCACGGGGCTGCAAATGGAGCTAAGGATCATGGCATCAGATCTGGGGTTCCCCTGCAAGAGCCAAGAAGGTGAGGGTGTAGTCTCAGTGCACAAGTCCCCGTGGCCAAACATCTAGGTTTCTGCAAAGAAGTTCCACTCACCACCACAAGGTTCCTACGAGGAGCCTCAAGGACTTCACGCCAAAACCACGCTGAGACTCTTTTGCCTTGACTTGCCTCACCTTGCCGCACTCTCCTCACTTCGCCAGGTATCATGGACTATACAGAGGGCCCAATGCTGCTGCAGGTGTTTGTTCCCTGGCACTCCACCACATGCCTCAGGGTGACAGAACACAGGGATGTTTGAGAAAAGTGAACGGGCGCACAGAGGCAAAGGGTGATACCGCCCACCGATGTGCGCTATATCTCCCCTCAACATTTCATTTGCAGTCCATCATGTCTGTGTGTCCACAGCCAAACGTGAATGCATCGTGGCACAGATGCCTTCAGAGTGCACGGGCATCAGCACAAAGAGCATGGCCGTCCATCAACCCCCTGGTATGGGCCTTGAACTTTTCTGCCTGAGCCACCTCCCCGCCGACACAGCATAAGGATGTCATCCTGAACTGCTGAGACACCCTCAGGGGAACTGGGATTACTCAGCGTAAAAGCCACTGCCCTCTGGGGAACCAAACCACTCCTGGTGCATACGCTTCCACACAATGGATTCACCCTCAAGGGGAAATGTGGTCCCTGAGATCTTCCACAAGGGAACAGCCCTTGGCCAAATGGGACGACCTCCAACAAAAGCAGCTTGTAGGGACCGGTGACAAAACGCACCAGAGGAACTCCTGGACTGAACAATGGAGATTCACCTGCAGCCAGACTTCCTGGCCTGCTGCCAAGACTGGCAACCTACCCTTGGCCCACACACAAAGCTAATGGCATCGGAACCATTCCGACGCCCAACGTGGCGGGGCAAACCCTTGCAGCAATTGTGTAACTAGCAGTGGTGTCTGGTACTTTCACCCTCTGGGCCCATCAGTGACGTGACATTGGGGAAACCCTGAGGCCCAGGTCCTCTACAAGCAACTTGTTACCCACAGCCATGCAACGACAGAACCCAGACAACAGCCTAGACACTTGAACCGGTATGACTTGTCTAGCCTGTGGCCAGGCTCGCCGGTTACCACAGTCTCGACGCACCAGCGGGTGGCAGGAAAAATGACACCCACACCACACATCCTCTCCTGCCCTTAAACCTGCAGCCTTTCCTTGGCAGCCAACTCCCTTGTTTCTGCACGGTGGCACCCAATGACCTCCGGGTAGAGCTCCAATCCTCAGGGAACGCTATGTGGGCCGGGTATAGAAACGATGCCTGGCTGTCCTCAGGAACACCTTCACATCTTCAACACAGGGGGAACGTGGTCAGACAGGGACAAAACACCCCAAGGCCTCCAAATCGGCCCCCATGAGAAGACACCATACTGTGCCATGAAGGCAACCATTCGCTGGCACAAGAACCCGCCATGAAGCAAATCGACCAGGGAGAGGAAAGAGGCGGGACAGTCCACAAATGTGCTCCCGTATTCCCTCCCTACACGTGCCTCCAGATGCTCCTGAGGGAATCCCAAATGTGTTCCGGGAACCCCATGGCCACCGTCGATCTATCCACCCACCAGTAAACCTGTGGGCTTAGCCAGCCATCTCACGTGGCTCTTTCACTCGCCTTGCCTTACTCTCTCTCCACCGGGATCCCAACGTGTCACGGCAAGATGCCAGAGCCACCCCTCACCAAAGAAGCTTGCCGTGACCAAGTTTGACTAAGGCATTTTCCAGCCCCTTCACACAGCACACACAAGCAGGACACAACCCGAGGAGGAGCCATCAGATTGGCCAAACTCCCAGGAACAGTGGCCCATTTGATTTCTCCCCTCAGCAGGAGAAACCTAAACTGCATCTGGTCTCCCAAGCAGAACATGACAAAGAAGCCTGCCCTAGGCCTGGAATCCTGTTCTGACCCTGAGCCTACAGACTTCTGTTTCTTTGAGGCCACAAGGCAATGACCAGCAGGTGGGGGCAGCCTGTAGAACTCAAGTGCAGGTGGCAGGACGAGCAATGGCTCACGCTTCCTCTCCTACCTGCATGCTGAACCGTGGCAGGGGACAGCAGTCCTGGCTAGACCAAGGAACCCAGAGACGGCACGCTGTCCCAAGCCTTCCCACCTGGATTGGCATCCCAGGCTCCTTTCCCAATGGCTCTTCTCCCCAGGAGATGACCACAACCCTCAACTTGAACAACGTGGCTGTAGACACCCACGGCCGCAAATGCAACGTGAACCTCTCCCTACTTTCCTTTGGGGAGCCACGTGCTGGACCTCAGTTCCAACGAGGAGACGGTAGGGATTTCTCACTCATTTTGTTCAGATTTCCAAGGAATGCATTTGTGGGAGTCATCATCGATCCAAGCACATGCTCAAACGGTGGACATGCAAAGTTGCAGATTCCACCATGGGACGGCCAGCGAGCTGAATCATATCAGCGTTACGGAAGTGGCCAGCAGAGCCGAGCCACGGGTCAGGAAATGCAGCCAGTTCTCAGGGCATCAAAGCTCGTGTTCCCCGAGAAAAGACCAGAAGGTGAGGGTGTAGCCCCGGTGCACACGTTCCCATCGCCAAACCTTTAGGTTTGGCAAAGAAGTGTCGCTTACCGCAACAAGGGTTAAAGCAGGATCCTCATGGAATGCACGCCAACACCCCTCTGAGACTCCTTCGGCTGGCCTCGCCTTGCCACACCGTCCTCACTTCAACGGGTATCAGGGATTATACGGATGGCCCCAGGCTGCTGCTGGCATTCCTTCCCTGGCATTCCACCTGGCTCGGGGTGAGAGAACACACGCATGCTTGAGGAGGGTGCACAGGCGCACCGAGGGAAAGGGCGATACCACCCAGCATTGTGTGTTCTATCTCTCCTCAACATTTCATTTACTGTCCATCTTGCCTGTGTGTCCGCAGGCAAACGTGAAAGCATCGTGGCACTGGCGCCTTCAGAGCGTGCGGCCATCAGGACAAAGAGTGCCACCGACCAACAACCCCCTGGTCTCGGGCCCTGAAATTCCTCTCCTGAGCAATCTGCCCTCCATCACAGCAAAAGGATGTCTTCCTGATCCCCTGAGACACCCTCAGGACAACTGTGCCCCCTCAGCCTAAGAGCAAGTGCCCTCTATGGGAACAAACACGCGTTTGGCCCTTATGATTAAACACAGTGGACACGCCCTCAAGGGGAGAGATCTTCCATAAGGGAAGGGCCCTTGGCTGAATAAGACGACCTCCATCAAAAGCGGCTCGAAGGGACCCGTGACAAAGGGCACCTGAAGAACCCCTGGACTGATCAAGGGAGACTCACCAGCAGGCATACTTCCTGGTCTCCTGCCAAGCCAGAGGAACTTCCCTAGGACCGCAACCAAAGCTAATGGCAAGGGAGCCATTCCAATGCCCAAAATGGCGGGCCAAACACTTGCAGCAACTGGGTAACTTATCGTAGCACCTTGCACATTCGCATTCTTCCCTTCAAGGACAAGACCTTGGAGAAACCATGAGACCCAGGTCCTCCAGAACCAACGTGTCACCCACAGCCGTGCAATGAGAGAACGCACCCAACATCCTGGACCCTTGAACCGGCATGGCTTCTCTGGCTTGAAGCCATGCATGCTGGAGATCACAGGCTCGCAGCACCAGAAGGTGGCAGGACAAAATGACCCCTGCAGCACACATTCACTCCAGCCCTTAAACCTGTAGCGTTGCCTTGGCGGCCGACTCCCTTCTTACTGCATGGTTGGGCCCAAAGACCTCCGGGAAGAGCTCCAAACCTCAGGGAATGCTATGCCGACCTGGTATAGCAATGACGCTGGGCTGTCCTAAGGAACACCTTAACATCCTCAACATAGGGGCAATGAGGCCACACAGGGACAAAACATCCCAACGGCTCCAAATCGGTCCCAGTGAGAAGACACCATACTGTGCCGTGAAGGCACCATTCGCTGGAACAAGGACCCGCCGTGAAGCACATTGAGAAAGGAGAGGAAAAGGTTGGGATGGTCCACGAATGTGCACCTGTATTCCTTCCCTACACGGGGCTCCAAATGCTCCTGAAGATATCCCAAAAGAGTTCCGGGAACCCTATGTCCACCGACATATCCACCCATACCGATCTATCCACCCAACAGTAAGCCTGTGGGCTTAGTCAACACTCTCCCGTGTATTTCCCGCTTGCCTTGCCTTGCTCTCTCCACCAGGATCCAAACGAATCCACCCCTCACCTAAGTAGCTTGATATCCCCTGGATTTGCCTAAGGCACTTTCCAAACTCTCCACACACAACACACAAGCAGGACACAACCCAAGGAGGCGCCATCAGCGTCGCCCAAATCCCGGGGACAGTGGCCCATTTGATTTCCCCCGACCATCAGGGCAAACCTAAACTATATCCCACCTCCCAAGCTGAACATGACATAGACGCCTGGCCTGGCCAGGACTCCTTCTCTGACCCTGAGTGCAGAGACTTCTGTTTCCTTGCGGGAACAAGGCAACGACCTGAGCTTGAGGGTGGCCTGTAGATCTCAATGGCAAGCCAGAGGAGTACCAGTGGCTCACGCTTCCTTTCGCACCCGCACGCTGACCGCGGCAGGGGATAGCAGTTCTGGCTAGACTCAGGTGCCCAGAGACGTCAAGTTGTCCTTAGCCTTCCCACGTAGATGGACATCCCAGGCTCCTTTCCACATGGCTCTTTCTGCACGAGAAGCCCGCCACCCTCCACTTGAACAATGTTGCTGCGCACGCCCACAGTAGCAAATGCAACATGGACCTCTCCCTAATTTTCCTTTGGGAGCCACGTGCTGGACCTCAGTTAGGATGAGAAGACGGTAGGTATTGCTCATTCATTCTGTTTAGATTTCCAAGGAATGCATTTATGGGAGTCCTCACTGATCCACGCTCCTGCTCAAAGGCTGGACGTGCAAAGTCGCGGACTGTCAGCAAGCTCAATCCTCTCAGCAGTAGGGAGCGGCCAGACTCGAGCCACGGGGCAGGAAGTGCACCCACGTCTCAGGGCATCGGAGCTCGGGTGCCCCAGGAAGAGCCCAGAATGTGACGGTGTAGTCTCGTGGCACAAGTCCCCGTGGCCAAACTTCTAGGTTTCTTCAAAGAAGTTCCGTTTACCCCCACAAGGTTTCTACCAGGAACCTTGTCGAGCCAGAGGCGATGCCCTTGGATCACACAGAAAGCTATTGGCATCGGAGATATTCCAATGCCCAAACTGGCAGGGCAAACCCTTGCAGCAACTGGGTTACTTGCCCTGGCGCCTTGTATTTTCGCCCCCAGGCCCGTCAGTGACATGACCGCGGAGAAACCTGAGACCCATTCATTTGTTCAGAGTTCCAAGCAGTGCATTTATGGGAGTCATCATCAATCCACCTGCTCAAAGGCTGCACGTTCAAAGTCGCAGGCTCCACTGCGGGGCAGCCACCGATCTCAATCATGTCAGCAGTCAGGAGTGGCCAGAGGCGACCCACGGGGCTGCAAATGGAGCTAAGGATCATGGCATCAGATCTGGGGTTCCCCTGCAAGAGCCAAGAAGGTGAGGGTGTAGTCTCAGTGCACAAGTCCCCGTGGCCAAACATCTAGGTTTCTGCAAAGAAGTTCCACTCACCACCACAAGGTTCCTACGAGGAGCCTCAAGGACTTCACGCCAAAACCACGCTGAGACTCTTTTGCCTTGACTTGCCTCACCGTGCCGCACTCTCCTCACTTCGCCAGGTATCATGGACTATACAGAGGGCCCAATGCTGCTGCAGGTGTTTGTTCCCTGGCACTCCACCACATGCCTCAGGGTGACAGAACACAGGGATGTTTGAGAAAAGTGAACGGGCGCACAGAGGCAAAGGGTGATACCGCCCACCGACGTGCGCTATATCTCCCCTCAACATTTCATTTGCAGTCCATCATGTCTGTGTGTCCACAGCCAAACGTGAATGCATCGTGGCACAGATGCCTTCAGAGCGCACGGGCATCAGCACAAAGAGCACAGTCGTCCATCAACGCCCCGGTATGGGCCTTGAACTTTCCTGCCTGAGCCACCTCCCTGCTGACACAGCATAAGGATGTCATCCTGAACTGCTGAGACACCCTCAGGGGAACTGGGATTACTCAGCGTAAGAGCCACTGCCCTCTGGGGAACCAAACCACTCCTGGCGCATACGCTTCCACACAATGGATTCACCCGCAAGGGGAAATGTGGTCCCTGAGATCTTCCACAAGGGAACGGCCCTTGGCCAAATGGGACGACCTCCAACAAAAGCAGCTTGTAGGGACCGGTGACAAAACGCACCAGAGGAACTCCTGGACTGAACAATGGAGATTCACCTGCAGCCAGACTTCCTGGCCTGCTGCCAAGACTGGCAACCTACCCTTGGCCCACACACAAAGCTAATGGCATCGGAACCATTCCGACGCCCAACGTGGCGGGGCAAACCCTTGCAGCAATTGTGTAACTTGCAGTGGTGTCTGGTACTTTCACCCTCTGGGCCCATCAGTGACGTGACATTGGGGAAACCCTGAGGCCCAGGTCCTCTACAAGCAACTTGTTACCCACAGCCATGCAACGACAGAACCCAGACAACAGCCTAGACACTTGAACCGGTATGACTTGTCTAGCCTGTGGCCAGGCTCGCCGGTTACCACAGTCTCGATGCACCAGCGGGTGGCAGGAAAAATGACACCCACACCACACATCCTCTCCTGCCCTTAAACCTGCAGCCTTTCCTTGGCAGCCAACTCCCTTGTTTCTGCACGGTGGCACCCAATGACCTCCGGGTAGAGCTCCAATCCTCAGGGAACGCTATGTGGGCCAGGTATAGAAACGATGCCTGGCTGTCCTCAGGAACACCTTCACATCTTCAACACAGGGGGAACGTGGTCAGACAGGGACAAAACACCCCAAGGCCTCCAAATCGGCCCCCATGAGAAGACACCATACTGTGCCATGAAGGCAACCATTCGCTGGCACAAGAACCCGCCATGAAGCAAATCGACCAGGGAGAGGAAAGAGGCGGGACAGTCCACAAATGTGCTCCCGTATTCCCTCCCTACACGTGCCTCCAGATGCTCCTGAGGGAATCCCAAATGTGTTCCGGGAACCCCATGGCCACCGTCGATCTATCCACCCACCAGTAAACCTGTGGGCTTAGCCAGCCATCTCACGTGGCTCTTTCACTCGCCTTGCCTTACTCTCTCTCCACCGGGATCCCAACGTGTCATGGCAAGATGCCAGAGCCACCCCTCACCAAAGAAGCTTGCCGTGACCAAGTTTGACTAAGGCATTTTCCAGCCCCTTCACACAGCACACACAAGCAGGACACAACCCGAGGAGGAGCCATCAGATTGGCCAAACTCCCAGGAACAGTGGCCCATTTGATTTCTCCCCTCAGCAGGAGAAACCTAAACTGCATCTGGTCTCCCAAGCAGAACATGACAAAGAAGCCTGCCCTAGGCCTGGAATCCTGTTCTGACCCTGAGCCTACAGACTTCTGTTTCTTTGAGGCCACAAGGCAATGACCAGCAGGTGGGGGCAGCCTGTAGAACTCAAGTGCAGGTGGCAGGACGAGCAATGGCTCACGCTTCCTCTCCTACCTGCATGCTGAACCGTGGCAGGGGACAGCAGTCCTGGCTAGACCAAGGAACCCAGAGACGGCACGCTGTCCCAAGCCTTCCCACCTGGATTGGCATCCCAGGCTCCTTTCCCAATGGCTCTTCTCCCCAGGAGATGACCACAACCCTCAACTTGAACAACGTGGCTGTAGACACCCACGGCCGCAAATGCAACGTGAACCTCTCCCTACTTTCCTTTGGGGAGCCACGTGCTGGACCTCAGTTCCAACGAGGAGACGGTAGGGATTTCTCACTCATTTTGTTCAGATTTCCAAGGAATGCATTTGTGGGAGTCATCATCGATCCAAGCACATGCTCAAACGGTGGACATGCAAAGTTGCAGATTCCACCATGGGACGGCCAGCGAGCTGAATCATATCAGCGTTACGGAAGTGGCCAGCAGAGCCGAGCCACGGGTCAGGAAATGCAGCCAGTTCTCAGGGCATCAAAGCTCGTGTTCCCCGAGAAAAGACCAGAAGGTGAGGGTGTAGCCCCGGTGCACACGTTCCCATCGCCAAACCTTTAGGTTTAGCAAAGAAGTGTCGCTTACCGCAACAAGGGTTAAAGCAGGATCCTCATGGAATGCACGCCAACACCCCTCTGAGACTCCTTCGGCTGGCCTCGCCTTGCCACACCGTCCTCACTTCAACGGGTATCAGGGATTATACGGATGGCCCCAGGCTGCTGCTGGCATTCCTTCCCTGGCATTCCACCTGGCTCGGGGTGAGAGAACACACGCATGCTTGAGGAGGGTGCACAGGCGCACCGAGGGAAAGGGCGATACCACCCAGCATTGTGTGTTCTATCTCTCCTCAACATTTCATTTACTGTCCATCTTGCCTGTGTGTCCGCAGGCAAACGTGAAAGCATCGTGGCACTGGCGCCTTCAGAGCGTGCGGCCATCAGGACAAAGAGTGCCACCGACCAACAACCCCCTGGTCTCGGGCCCTGAAATTCCTCTCCTGAGCAATCTGCCCTCCATCACAGCAAAAGGATGTCTTCCTGATCCCCTGAGACACCCTCAGGACAACTGTGCCCCCTCAGCCTAAGAGCAAGTGCCCTCTATGGGAACAAACACGCGTTTGGCCCTTATGATTAAACACAGTGGACACGCCCTCAAGGGGAGAGATCTTCCATAAGGGAAGGGCCCTTGGCTGAATAAGACGACCTCCATCAAAAGCGGCTCGAAGGGACCCGTGACAAAGGGCACCTGAAGAACCCCTGGACTGATCAAGGGAGACTCACCAGCAGGCATACTTCCTGGTCTCCTGCCAAGCCAGAGGAACTTCCCTAGGACCGCAACCAAAGCTAATGGCAAGGGAGCCATTCCAATGCCCAAAATGGCGGGCCAAACACTTGCAGCAACTGGGTAACTTATCGTAGCACCTTGCACATTCGCATTCTTCCCTTCAAGGACAAGACCTTGGAGAAACCATGAGACCCAGGTCCTCCAGAACCAACGTGTCACCCACAGCCGTGCAATGAGAGAACGCACCCAACATCCTGGACCCTTGAACCGGCATGGCTTCTCTGGCTTGAAGCCATGCATGCTGGAGATCACAGGCTCGCAGCACCAGAAGGTGGCAGGACAAAATGACCCCTGCAGCACACATTCACTCCAGCCCTTAAACCTGTAGCGTTGCCTTGGCGGCCGACTCCCTTCTTACTGCATGGTTGGGCCCAAAGACCTCCGGGAAGAGCTCCAAACCTCAGGGAATGCTATGCCGACCTGGTATAGCAATGACGCTGGGCTGTCCTAAGGAACACCTTAACATCCTCAACATAGGGGCAATGAGGCCACACAGGGACAAAACATCCCAACGGCTCCAAATCGGTCCCAGTGAGAAGACACCATACTGTGCCGTGAAGGCACCATTCGCTGGAACAAGGACCCGCCGTGAAGCACATTGAGAAAGGAGAGGAAAAGGTTGGGATGGTCCACGAATGTGCACCTGTATTCCTTCCCTACACGGGGCTCCAAATGCTCCTGAAGATATCCCAAAAGAGTTCCGGGAACCCTATGTCCACCGACATATCCACCCATACCGATCTATCCACCCAACAGTAAGCCTGTGGGCTTAGTCAACACTCTCCCGTGTATTTCCCGCTTGCCTTGCCTTGCTCTCTCCACCAGGATCCAAACGAATCCACCCCTCACCTAAGTAGCTTGATATCCCCTGGATTTGCCTAAGGCACTTTCCAAACTCTCCACACACAACACACAAGCAGGACACAACCCAAGGAGGCGCCATCAGCGTCGCCCAAATCCCGGGGACAGTGGCCCATTTGATTTCCCCCGACCATCAGGGCAAACCTAAACTATATCCCACCTCCCAAGCTGAACATGACATAGACGCCTGGCCTGGCCAGGACTCCTTCTCTGACCCTGAGTGCAGAGACTTCTGTTTCCTTGCGGGAACAAGGCAACGACCTGAGCTTGAGGGTGGCCTGTAGATCTCAATGGCAAGCCAGAGGAGTACCAGTGGCTCACGCTTCCTTTCGCACCCGCACGCTGACCGCGGCAGGGGATAGCAGTTCTGGCTAGACTCAGGTGCCCAGAGACGTCAAGTTGTCCTTAGCCTTCCCACGTAGATGGACATCCCAGGCTCCTTTCCACATGGCTCTTTCTGCACGAGAAGCCCGCCACCCTCCACTTGAACAATGTTGCTGCGCACGCCCACAGTAGCAAATGCAACATGGACCTCTCCCTAATTTTCCTTTGGGAGCCACGTGCTGGACCTCAGTTAGGATGAGAAGACGGTAGGTATTGCTCATTCATTCTGTTTAGATTTCCAAGGAATGCATTTATGGGAGTCCTCACTGATCCACGCTCCTGCTCAAAGGCTGGACGTGCAAAGTCGCGGACTGTCAGCAAGCTCAATCCTCTCAGCAGTAGGGAGCGGCCAGACTCGAGCCACGGGGCAGGAAGTGCACCCACGTCTCAGGGCATCGGAGCTCGGGTGCCCCAGGAAGAGCCCAGAATGTGACGGTGTAGTCTCGTGGCACAAGTCCCCGTGGCCAAACTTCTAGGTTTCTTCAAAGAAGTTCCGTTTACCCCCACAAGGTTTCTACCAGGAACCTTGTCGAGCCAGAGGCGATGCCCTTGGATCACACAGAAAGCTATTGGCATCGGAGATATTCCAATGCCCAAACTGGCAGGGCAAACCCTTGCAGCAACTGGGTTACTTGCCCTGGCGCCTTGTATTTTCGCCCCCAGGCCCGTCAGTGACATGACCGCGGAGAAACCTGAGACCCATTCATTTGTTCAGAGTTCCAAGCAGTGCATTTATGGGAGTCATCATCAATCCACCTGCTCAAAGGCTGCACGTTCAAAGTCGCAGGCTCCACTGCGGGGCAGCCACCGATCTCAATCATGTCAGCAGTCAGGAGTGGCCAGAGGCGACCCACGGGGCTGCAAATGGAGCTAAGGATCATGGCATCAGATCTGGGGTTCCCCTGCAAGAGCCAAGAAGGTGAGGGTGTAGTCTCAGTGCACAAGTCCCCGTGGCCAAACATCTAGGTTTCTGCAAAGAAGTTCCACTCACCACCACAAGGTTCCTACGAGGAGCCTCAAGGACTTCACGCCAAAACCACGCTGAGACTCTTTTGCCTTGACTTGCCTCACCGTGCCGCACTCTCCTCACTTCGCCAGGTATCATGGACTATACAGAGGGCCCAATGCTGCTGCAGGTGTTTGTTCCCTGGCACTCCACCACATGCCTCAGGGTGACAGAACACAGGGATGTTTGAGAAAAGTGAACGGGCGCACAGAGGCAAAGGGTGATACCGCCCACCGATGTGCGCTATATCTCCCCTCAACATTTCATTTGCAGTCCATCATGTCTGTGTGTCCACAGCCAAACGTGAATGCATCGTGGCACAGATGCCTTCAGAGTGCACGGGCATCAGCACAAAGAGCATGGCCGTCCATCAACCCCCTGGTATGGGCCTTGAACTTTTCTGCCTGAGCCACCTCCCCGCCGACACAGCATAAGGATGTCATCCTGAACTGCTGAGACACCCTCAGGGGAACTGGGATTACTCAGCGTAAAAGCCACTGCCCTCTGGGGAACCAAACCACTCCTGGTGCATACGCTTCCACACAATGGATTCACCCTCAAGGGGAAATGTGGTCCCTGAGATCTTCCACAAGGGAACAGCCCTTGGCCAAATGGGACGACCTCCAACAAAAGCAGCTTGTAGGGACCGGTGACAAAACGCACCAGAGGAACTCCTGGACTGAACAATGGAGATTCACCTGCAGCCAGACTTCCTGGCCTGCTGCCAAGACTGGCAACCTACCCTTGGCCCACACACAAAGCTAATGGCATCGGAACCATTCCGACGCCCAACGTGGCGGGGCAAACCCTTGCAGCAATTGTGTAACTAGCAGTGGTGTCTGGTACTTTCACCCTCTGGGCCCATCAGTGACGTGACATTGGGGAAACCCTGAGGCCCAGGTCCTCTACAAGCAACTTGTTACCCACAGCCATGCAACGACAGAACCCAGACAACAGCCTAGACACTTGAACCGGTATGACTTGTCTAGCCTGTGGCCAGGCTCGCCGGTTACCACAGTCTCGACGCACCAGCGGGTGGCAGGAAAAATGACACCCACACCACACATCCTCTCCTGCCCTTAAACCTGCAGCCTTTCCTTGGCAGCCAACTCCCTTGTTTCTGCACGGTGGCACCCAATGACCTCCGGGTAGAGCTCCAATCCTCAGGGAACGCTATGTGGGCCGGGTATAGAAACGATGCCTGGCTGTCCTCAGGAACACCTTCACATCTTCAACACAGGGGGAACGTGGTCAGACAGGGACAAAACACCCCAAGGCCTCCAAATCGGCCCCCATGAGAAGACACCATACTGTGCCATGAAGGCAACCATTCGCTGGCACAAGAACCCGCCATGAAGCAAATCGACCAGGGAGAGGAAAGAGGCGGGACAGTCCACAAATGTGCTCCCGTATTCCCTCCCTACACGTGCCTCCAGATGCTCCTGAGGGAATCCCAAATGTGTTCCGGGAACCCCATGGCCACCGTCGATCTATCCACCCACCAGTAAACCTGTGGGCTTAGCCAGCCATCTCACGTGGCTCTTTCACTCGCCTTGCCTTACTCTCTCTCCACCGGGATCCCAACGTGTCACGGCAAGATGCCAGAGCCACCCCTCACCAAAGAAGCTTGCCGTGACCAAGTTTGACTAAGGCATTTTCCAGCCCCTTCACACAGCACACACAAGCAGGACACAACCCGAGGAGGAGCCATCAGATTGGCCAAACTCCCAGGAACAGTGGCCCATTTGATTTCTCCCCTCAGCAGGAGAAACCTAAACTGCATCTGGTCTCCCAAGCAGAACATGACAAAGAAGCCTGCCCTAGGCCTGGAATCCTGTTCTGACCCTGAGCCTACAGACTTCTGTTTCTTTGAGGCCACAAGGCAATGACCAGCAGGTGGGGGCAGCCTGTAGAACTCAAGTGCAGGTGGCAGGACGAGCAATGGCTCACGCTTCTTCTCCTACCTGCATGCTGAACCGTGGCAGGGGACAGCAGTCCTGGCTAGACCAAGGAACCCAGAGACGGCACGCTGTCCCAAGCCTTCCCACCTGGATTGGCATCCCAGGCTCCTTTCCCAATGGCTCTTCTCCCCAGGAGATGACCACAACCCTCAACTTGAACAACGTGGCTGTAGACACCCACGGCCGCAAATGCAACGTGAACCTCTCCCTACTTTCCTTTGGGGAGCCACGTGCTGGACCTCAGTTCCAACGAGGAGACGGTAGGGATTTCTCACTCATTTTGTTCAGATTTCCAAGGAATGCATTTGTGGGAGTCATCATCGATCCAAGCACATGCTCAAACGGTGGACATGCAAAGTTGCAGATTCCACCATGGGACGGCCAGCGAGCTGAATCATATCAGCGTTACGGAAGTGGCCAGCAGAGCCGAGCCACGGGTCAGGAAATGCAGCCAGTTCTCAGGGCATCAAAGCTCGTGTTCCCCGAGAAAAGACCAGAAGGTGAGGGTGTAGCCCCGGTGCACACGTTCCCATCGCCAAACCTTTAGGTTTGGCAAAGAAGTGTCGCTTACCGCAACAAGGGTTAAAGCAGGATCCTCATGGAATGCACGCCAACACCCCTCTGAGACTCCTTCGGCTGGCCTCGCCTTGCCACACCGTCCTCACTTCAACGGGTATCAGGGATTATACGGATGGCCCCAGGCTGCTGCTGGCATTCCTTCCCTGGCATTCCACCTGGCTCTGGGTGAGAGAACACACGCATGCTTGAGGAGGGTGCACAGGCGCACCGAGGGAAAGGGCGATACCACCCAGCATTGTGTGTTCTATCTCTCCTCAACATTTCATTTACTGTCCATCTTGCCTGTGTGTCCGCAGGCAAACGTGAAAGCATCGTGGCACTGGCGCCTTCAGAGCGTGCGGCCATCAGGACAAAGAGTGCCACCGACCAACAACCCCCTGGTCTCGGGCCCTGAAATTCCTCTCCTGAGCAATCTGCCCTCCATCACAGCAAAAGGATGTCTTCCTGATCCCCTGAGACACCCTCAGGACAACTGTGCCCCCTCAGCCTAAGAGCAAGTGCCCTCTATGGGAACAAACACGCGTTTGGCCCTTATGATTAAACACAGTGGACACGCCCTCAAGGGGAGAGATCTTCCATAAGGGAAGGGCCCTTGGCTGAATAAGACGACCTCCATCAAAAGCGGCTCGAAGGGACCCGTGACAAAGGGCACCTGAAGAACCCCTGGACTGATCAAGGGAGACTCACCAGCAGGCATACTTCCTGGTCTCCTGCCAAGCCAGAGGAACTTCCCTAGGACCGCAACCAAAGCTAATGGCAAGGGAGCCATTCCAATGCCCAAAATGGCGGGCCAAACACTTGCAGCAACTGGGTAACTTATTGTAGCACCTTGCACATTCGCATTCTTCCCTTCAAGGACAAGACCTTGGAGAAACCATGAGACCCAGGTCCTCCAGAACCAACGTGTCACCCACAGCCGTGCAATGAGAGAACGCACCCAACATCCTGGACCCTTGAACCGGCATGGCTTCTCTGGCTTGAAGCCATGCATGCTGGAGATCACAGGCTCGCAGCACCAGAAGGTGGCAGGACAAAATGACCCCTGCAGCACACATTCACTCCAGCCCTTAAACCTGTAGCGTTGCCTTGGCGGCCGACTCCCTTCTTACTGCATGGTTGGGCCCAAAGACCTCCGGGAAGAGCTCCAAACCTCAGGGAATGCTATGCCGACCTGGTATAGCAATGACGCTGGGCTGTCCTAAGGAACACCTTAACATCCTCAACATAGGGGCAATGAGGCCACACAGGGACAAAACATCCCAACGGCTCCAAATCGGTCCCAGTGAGAAGACACCATACTGTGCCGTGAAGGCACCATTCGCTGGAACAAGGACCCGCCGTGAAGCACATTGAGAAAGGAGAGGAAAAGGTTGGGATGGTCCACGAATGTGCACCTGTATTCCTTCCCTACACGGGGCTCCAAATGCTCCTGAAGATATCCCAAAAGAGTTCCGGGAACCCTATGTCCACCGACATATCCACCCATACCGATCTATCCACCCAACAGTAAGCCTGTGGGCTTAGTCAACACTCTCCCGTGTATTTCCCGCTTGCCTTGCCTTGCTCTCTCCACCAGGATCCAAACGAATCCACCCCTCACCTAAGTAGCTTGATATCCCCTGGATTTGCCTAAGGCACTTTCCAAACTCTCCACACACAACACACAAGCAGGACACAACCCAAGGAGGCGCCATCAGCGTCGCCCAAATCCCGGGGACAGTGGCCCATTTGATTTCCCCCGACCATCAGGGCAAACCTAAACTATATCCCACCTCCCAAGCTGAACATGACATAGACGCCTGGCCTGGCCAGGACTCCTTCTCTGACCCTGAGTGCAGAGACTTCTGTTTCCTTGCGGGAACAAGGCAACGACCTGAGCTTGAGGGTGGCCTGTAGATCTCAATGGCAAGCCAGAGGAGTACCAGTGGCTCACGCTTCCTTTCGCACCCGCACGCTGACCGCGGCAGGGGATAGCAGTTCTGGCTAGACTCAGGTGCCCAGAGACGTCAAGTTGTCCTTAGCCTTCCCACGTAGATGGACATCCCAGGCTCCTTTCCACATGGCTCTTTCTGCACGAGAAGCCCGCCACCCTCCACTTGAACAATGTTGCTGCGCACGCCCACAGTAGCAAATGCAACATGGACCTCTCCCTAATTTTCCTTTGGGAGCCACGTGCTGGACCTCAGTTAGGATGAGAAGACGGTAGGTATTGCTCATTCATTCTGTTTAGATTTCCAAGGAATGCATTTATGGGAGTCCTCACTGATCCACGCTCCTGCTCAAAGGCTGGACGTGCAAAGTCGCGGACTGTCAGCAAGCTCAATCCTCTCAGCAGTAGGGAGCGGCCAGACTCGAGCCACGGGGCAGGAAGTGCACCCACGTCTCAGGGCATCGGAGCTCGGGTGCCCCAGGAAGAGCCCAGAATGTGACGGTGTAGTCTCGTGGCACAAGTCCCCGTGGCCAAACTTCTAGGTTTCTTCAAAGAAGTTCCGTTTACCCCCACAAGGTTTCTACCAGGAACCTTGTCGAGCCAGAGGCGATGCCCTTGGATCACACAGAAAGCTATTGGCATCGGAGATATTCCAATGCCCAAACTGGCAGGGCAAACCCTTGCAGCAACTGGGTTACTTGCCCTGGCGCCTTGTATTTTCGCCCCCAGGCCCGTCAGTGACATGACCGCGGAGAAACCTGAGACCCATTCATTTGTTCAGAGTTCCAAGCAGTGCATTTATGGGAGTCATCATCAATCCACCTGCTCAAAGGCTGCACGTTCAAAGTCGCAGGCTCCACTGCGGGGCAGCCACCGATCTCAATCATGTCAGCAGTCAGGAGTGGCCAGAGGCGACCCACGGGGCTGCAAATGGAGCTAAGGATCATGGCATCAGATCTGGGGTTCCCCTGCAAGAGCCAAGAAGGTGAGGGTGTAGTCTCAGTGCACAAGTCCCCGTGGCCAAACATCTAGGTTTCTGCAAAGAAGTTCCACTCACCACCACAAGGTTCCTACGAGGAGCCTCAAGGACTTCACGCCAAAACCACGCTGAGACTCTTTTGCCTTGACTTGCCTCACCTTGCCGCACTCTCCTCACTTCGCCAGGTATCATGGACTATACAGAGGGCCCAATGCTGCTGCAGGTGTTTGTTCCCTGGCACTCCACCACATGCCTCAGGGTGACAGAACACAGGGATGTTTGAGAAAAGTGAACGGGCGCACAGAGGCAAAGGGTGATACCGCCCACCGACGTGCGCTATATCTCCCCTCAACATTTCATTTGCAGTCCATCATGTCTGTGTGTCCACAGCCAAACGTGAATGCATCGTGGCACAGATGCCTTCAGAGCGCACGGGCATCAGCACAAAGAGCACAGTCGTCCATCAACGCCCCGGTATGGGCCTTGAACTTTCCTGCCTGAGCCACCTCCCTGCTGACACAGCATAAGGATGTCATCCTGAACTGCTGAGACACCCTCAGGGGAACTGGGATTACTCAGCGTAAGAGCCACTGCCCTCTGGGGAACCAAACCACTCCTGGCGCATACGCTTCCACACAATGGATTCACCCGCAAGGGGAAATGTGGTCCCTGAGATCTTCCACAAGGGAACGGCCCTTGGCCAAATGGGACGACCTCCAACAAAAGCAGCTTGTAGGGACCGGTGACAAAACGCACCAGAGGAACTCCTGGACTGAACAATGGAGATTCACCTGCAGCCAGACTTCCTGGCCTGCTGCCAAGACTGGCAACCTACCCTTGGCCCACACACAAAGCTAATGGCATCGGAACCATTCCGACGCCCAACGTGGCGGGGCAAACCCTTGCAGCAATTGTGTAACTTGCAGTGGTGTCTGGTACTTTCACCCTCTGGGCCCATCAGTGACGTGACATTGGGGAAACCCTGAGGCCCAGGTCCTCTACAAGCAACTTGTTACCCACAGCCATGCAACGACAGAACCCAGACAACAGCCTAGACACTTGAACCGGTATGACTTGTCTAGCCTGTGGCCAGGCTCGCCGGTTACCACAGTCTCGATGCACCAGCGGGTGGCAGGAAAAATGACACCCACACCACACATCCTCTCCTGCCCTTAAACCTGCAGCCTTTCCTTGGCAGCCAACTCCCTTGTTTCTGCACGGTGGCACCCAATGACCTCCGGGTAGAGCTCCAATCCTCAGGGAACGCTATGTGGGCCAGGTATAGAAACGATGCCTGGCTGTCCTCAGGAACACCTTCACATCTTCAACACAGGGGGAACGTGGTCAGACAGGGACAAAACACCCCAAGGCCTCCAAATCGGCCCCCATGAGAAGACACCATACTGTGCCATGAAGGCAACCATTCGCTGGCACAAGAACCCGCCATGAAGCAAATCGACCAGGGAGAGGAAAGAGGCGGGACAGTCCACAAATGTGCTCCCGTATTCCCTCCCTACACGTGCCTCCAGATGCTCCTGAGGGAATCCCAAATGTGTTCCGGGAACCCCATGGCCACCGTCGATCTATCCACCCACCAGTAAACCTGTGGGCTTAGCCAGCCATCTCACGTGTCTCTTTCACTCGCCTTGCCTTACTCTCTCTCCACCGGGATCCCAACGTGTCACGGCAAGATGCCAGAGCCACCCCTCACCAAAGAAGCTTGCCGTGACCAAGTTTGACTAAGGCATTTTCCAGCCCCTTCACACAGCACACACAAGCAGGACACAACCCGAGGAGGAGCCATCAGATTGGCCAAACTCCCAGGAACAGTGGCCCATTTGATTTCTCCCCTCAGCAGGAGAAACCTAAACTGCATCTGGTCTCCCAAGCAGAACATGACAAAGAAGCCTGCCCTAGGCCTGGAATCCTGTTCTGACCCTGAGCCTACAGACTTCTGTTTCTTTGAGGCCACAAGGCAATGACCAGCAGGTGGGGGCAGCCTGTAGAACTCAAGTGCAGGTGGCAGGACGAGCAATGGCTCACGCTTCCTCTCCTACCTGCATGCTGAACCGTGGCAGGGGACAGCAGTCCTGGCTAGACCAAGGAACCCAGAGACGGCACGCTGTCCCAAGCCTTCCCACCTGGATTGGCATCCCAGGCTCCTTTCCCAATGGCTCTTCTCCCCAGGAGATGACCACAACCCTCAACTTGAACAACGTGGCTGTAGACACCCACGGCCGCAAATGCAACGTGAACCTCTCCCTACTTTCCTTTGGGGAGCCACGTGCTGGACCTCAGTTCCAACGAGGAGACGGTAGGGATTTCTCACTCATTTTGTTCAGATTTCCAAGGAATGCATTTGTGGGAGTCATCATCGATCCAAGCACATGCTCAAACGGTGGACATGCAAAGTTGCAGATTCCACCATGGGACGGCCAGCGAGCTGAATCATATCAGCGTTACGGAAGTGGCCAGCAGAGCCGAGCCACGGGTCAGGAAATGCAGCCAGTTCTCAGGGCATCAAAGCTCGTGTTCCCCGAGAAAAGACCAGAAGGTGAGGGTGTAGCCCCGGTGCACACGTTCCCATCGCCAAACCTTTAGGTTTAGCAAAGAAGTGTCGCTTACCGCAACAAGGGTTAAAGCAGGATCCTCATGGAATGCACGCCAACACCCCTCTGAGACTCCTTCGGCTGGCCTCGCCTTGCCACACCGTCCTCACTTCAACGGGTATCAGGGATTATACGGATGGCCCCAGGCTGCTGCTGGCATTCCTTCCCTGGCATTCCACCTGGCTCGGGGTGAGAGAACACACGCATGCTTGAGGAGGGTGCACAGGCGCACCGAGGGAAAGGGCGATACCACCCAGCATTGTGTGTTCTATCTCTCCTCAACATTTCATTTACTGTCCATCTTGCCTGTGTGTCCGCAGGCAAACGTGAAAGCATCGTGGCACTGGCGCCTTCAGAGCGTGCGGCCATCAGGACAAAGAGTGCCACCGACCAACAACCCCCTGGTCTCGGGCCCTGAAATTCCTCTCCTGAGCAATCTGCCCTCCATCACAGCAAAAGGATGTCTTCCTGATCCCCTGAGACACCCTCAGGACAACTGTGCCCCCTCAGCCTAAGAGCAAGTGCCCTCTATGGGAACAAACACGCGTTTGGCCCTTATGATTAAACACAGTGGACACGCCCTCAAGGGGAGAGATCTTCCATAAGGGAAGGGCCCTTGGCTGAATAAGACGACCTCCATCAAAAGCGGCTCGAAGGGACCCGTGACAAAGGGCACCTGAAGAACCCCTGGACTGATCAAGGGAGACTCACCAGCAGGCATACTTCCTGGTCTCCTGCCAAGCCAGAGGAACTTCCCTAGGACCGCAACCAAAGCTAATGGCAAGGGAGCCATTCCAATGCCCAAAATGGCGGGCCAAACACTTGCAGCAACTGGGTAACTTATCGTAGCACCTTGCACATTCGCATTCTTCCCTTCAAGGAAAAGACCTTGGAGAAACCATGAGACCCAGGTCCTCCAGAACCAACGTGTCACCCACAGCCGTGCAATGAGAGAACGCACCCAACATCCTGGACCCTTGAACCGGCATGGCTTCTCTGGCTTGAAGCCATGCATGCTGGAGATCACAGGCTCGCAGCACCAGAAGGTGACAGGACAAAATGACCCCTGCAGCACACATTCACTCCAGCCCTTAAACCTGTAGCGTTTCCTTGGCGGCCGACTCCCTTCTTTCTGCATGGTTGGGCCCAAAGACCTCCGGGAAGAGCTCCAAACCTCAGGGAATGCTATGCCGACCTGGTATAGCAATGACGCTGGGCTGTCCTAAGGAACACCTTAACATCCTCAACATAGGGGCAATGAGGCCACACAGGGACAAAACATCCCAACGGCTCCAAATCGGTCCCAGTGAGAAGACACCATACTGTGCCGTGAAGGCACCATTCGCTGGAACAAGGACCCGCCGTGAAGCACATTGAGAAAGGAGAGGAAAAGGTTGGGATGGTCCACGAATGTGCACCTGTATTCCTTCCCTACACGGGGCTCCAAATGCTCCTGAAGATATCCCAAAAGAGCTCCGGGAACCCTATGTCCACCGACATATCCACCCATACCGATCTATCCACCCAACAGTAAGCCTGTGGGCTTAGCCAACACTCTCCCGTGTATTTCCCGCTCGCCTTGCCTTGCTCTCTCCACCAGGATCCAAACGAATCCACTCTTCACCTAAGTAGCTTGATATCCCCTGGATTTGCCTAAGGCACTTTCCAAACTCTCCACACACAACACACAAGCAGGACACAACCCAAGGAGGCGCCATCAGCGTCGCCCAAATCCCGGGGAAAGTGGCCCATTTGATTTCCCCTGACCATCAGGGCAAACCTAAACTATATCCCACCTTCCAAGCTGAACATGACATAGACGCCTGGCCTGGCCAGGACTCCTTCTCTGACCCTGAGTGCAGAGACTTCTGTTTCCTTGCGGGAACAAGGCAACGACCTGAGCTTGAGGGTGGCCTGTAGATCTCAATGGCAAGCCAGAGGAGTACCAGTGGCTCACGCTTCCTTTCGCACCCGCACGCTGACCGCGGCAGGGGATAGCAGTTCTGGCTAGACTCAGGTGCCCAGAGACGTCAAGTTGTCCTTAGCCTTCCCACGTAGATGGACATCCCAGGCTCCTTTCCACATGGCTCTTTCTGCACGAGAAGCCCGCCACCCTCCACTTGAACAATGTTGCTGCGCACGCCCACAGTAGCAAATGCAACATGGACCTCTCCCTAATTTTCCTTTGGGAGCCACATGCTGGACCTCAGTTAGGATGAGAAGACGGTAGGTATTGCTCATTCATTCTGTTTAGATTTCCAAGGAATGCATTTATGGGAGTCCTCAGAGATCCACGCTCCTGCTCAAAGGCTGGACGTGCAAAGTCGCGGACTGTCAGCAAGCTCAATCCTCTCAGCAGTAGGGAGCGGCCAGACTCGAGCCACGGGGCAGGAAGTGCACCCACGTCTCAGGGCATCGGAGCTCGGGTGCCCCAGGAAGAGCCCAGAATGTGACGGTGTAGTCTCGCGGCACAAGTCCCCGTGGCCAAACTTCTAGGTTTCTTCAAAGAAGTTCTGTTTACCCCCACAAGGTTTCTACCAGGAACCTTGTCGAGCCAGAGGCGATGCCCTTGGATCACACAGAAAGCTATTGGCATTGGAGATATTCCAATGCCCAAACTGGCAGGGCAAACCCTTGCAGCAACTGGGTTACTTGCCCTGGCGCCTTGTATTTTCGCCCCCAGGCCCGTCAGTGACATGACCGCGGAGAAACCTGAGACCCATTCATTTGTTCAGAGTTCCAAGCAGTGCATTTATGGGAGTCATCATCAATCCACCTGCTCAAAGGCTGCACGTTCAAAGTCGCAGGCTCCACTGCGGGGCAGCCACCGATCTCAATCATGTCAGCAGTCAGGAGTGGCCAGAGGCGACCCACGGGGCTGCAAATGGAGCTAAGGATCATGGCATCAGATCTGGGGTTCCCCTGCAAGAGCCAAGAAGGTGAGGGTGTAGTCTCAGTGCACAAGTCCCCGTGGCCAAACATCTAGGTTTCTGCAAAGAAGTTCCACTCACCACCACAAGGTTCCTACGAGGAGCCTCAAGGACTTCACGCCAAAACCACGCTGAGACTCTTTTGCCTTGACTTGCCTCACCTTGCCGCACTCTCCTCACTTCGCCAGGTATCATGGACTATACAGAGGGCCCAATGCTGCTGCAGGTGTTTGTTCCCTGGCACTCCACCACATGCCTCAGGGTGACAGAACACAGGGATGTTTGAGAAAAGTGAACGGGCGCACAGAGGCAAAGGGTGATACCGCCCACCGATGTGCGCTATATCTCCCCTCAACATTTCATTTGCAGTCCATCATGTCTGTGTGTCCACAGCCAAACGTGAATGCATCGTGGCACAGATGCCTTCAGAGTGCACGGGCATCAGCACAAAGAGCATGGCCGTCCATCAACCCCCTGGTATGGGCCTTGAACTTTCCTGCCTGAGCCACCTCCCCGCCGACACAGCATAAGGATGTCATCCTGAACTGCTGAGACACCCTCAGGGGAACTGGGATTACTCAGCGTAAAAGCCACTGCCCTCTGGGGAACCAAACCACTCCTGGCGCATACGCTTCCACACAATGGATTCACCCGCAAGGGGAAATGTGGTCCCTGAGATCTTCCACAAGGGAACAGCCCTTGGCCAAATGGGACGACCTCCAACAAAAGCAGCTTGTAGGGACCGGTGACAAAACGCACCAGAGGAACTCCTGGACTGAACAATGGAGATTCACCTGCAGCCAGACTTCCTGGCCTGCTGCCAAGACTGGCAACCTACCCTTGGCCCACACACAAAGCTAATGGCATCGGAACCATTCCGACGCCCAACGTGGCGGGGCAAACCCTTGCAGCAATTGTGTAACTAGCAGTGGTGTCTGGTACTTTCACCCTCTGGGCCCATCAGTGACGTGACATTGGGGAAACCCTGAGGCCCAGGTCCTCTACAAGCAACTTGTTACCCACAGCCATGCAACGACAGAACCCAGACAACAGCCTAGACACTTGAACCGGTATGACTTGTCTAGCCTGTGGCCAGGCTCGCCGGTTACCACAGTCTCGACGCACCAGCGGGTGGCAGGAAAAATGACACCCACACCACACATCCTCTCCTGCCCTTAAACCTGCAGCCTTTCCTTGGCAGCCAACTCCCTTGTTTCTGCACGGTGGCACCCAATGACCTCCGGGTAGAGCTCCAATCCTCAGGGAACGCTATGTGGGCCGGGTATAGAAACGATGCCTGGCTGTCCTCAGGAACACCTTCACATCTTCAACACAGGGGGAACGTGGTCAGACAGGGACAAAACACCCCAAGGCCTCCAAATCGGCCCCCATGAGAAGACACCATACTGTGCCATGAAGGCAACCATTCGCTGGCACAAGAACCCGCCATGAAGCAAATCGACCAGGGAGAGGAAAGAGGCGGGACAGTCCACAAATGTGCTCCCGTATTCCCTCCCTACACGTGCCTCCAGATGCTCCTGAGGGAATCCCAAATGTGTTCCGGGAACCCCATGGCCACCGTCGATCTATCCACCCACCAGTAAACCTGTGGGCTTAGCCAGCCATCTCACGTGGCTCTTTCACTCGCCTTGCCTTACTCTCTCTCCACCGGGATCCCAACGTGTCACGGCAAGATGCCAGAGCCACCCCTCACCAAAGAAGCTTGCCGTGACCAAGTTTGACTAAGGCATTTTCCAGCCCCTTCACACAGCACACACAAGCAGGACACAACCCGAGGAGGAGCCATCAGATTGGCCAAACTCCCAGGAACAGTGGCCCATTTGATTTCTCCCCTCAGCAGGAGAAACCTAAACTGCATCTGGTCTCCCAAGCAGAACATGACAAAGAAGCCTGCCCTAGGCCTGGAATCCTGTTCTGACCCTGAGCCTACAGACTTCTGTTTCTTTGAGGCCACAAGGCAATGACCAGCTGGTGGGGGCAGCCTGTAGAACTCAAGTGCAGGTGGCAGGACGAGCAATGGCTCACGCTTCTTCTCCTACCTGCATGCTGAACCGTGGCAGGGGACAGCAGTCCTGGCTAGACCAAGGAACCCAGAGACGGCACGCTGTCCCAAGCCTTCCCACCTGGATTGGCATCCCAGGCTCCTTTCCCAATGGCTCTTCTCCCCAGGAGATGACCACAACCCTCAACTTGAACAACGTGGCTGTAGACACCCACGGCCGCAAATGCAACGTGAACCTCTCCCTACTTTCCTTTGGGGAGCCACGTGCTGGACCTCAGTTCCAACGAGGAGACGGTAGGGATTTCTCACTCATTTTGTTCAGATTTCCAAGGAATGCATTTGTGGGAGTCATCATCGATCCAAGCACATGCTCAAACGGTGGACATGCAAAGTTGCAGATTCCACCATGGGACGGCCAGCGAGCTGAATCATATCAGCGTTACGGAAGTGGCCAGCAGAGCCGAGCCACGGGTCAGGAAATGCAGCCAGTTCTCAGGGCATCAAAGCTCGTGTTCCCCGAGAAAAGACCAGAAGGTGAGGGTGTAGCCCCGGTGCACACGTTCCCATCGCCAAACCTTTAGGTTTGGCAAAGAAGTGTCGCTTACCGCAACAAGGGTTAAAGCAGGATCCTCATGGAATGCACGCCAACACCCCTCTGAGACTCCTTCGGCTGGCCTCGCCTTGCCACACCGTCCTCACTTCAACGGGTATCAGGGATTATACGGATGGCCCCAGGCTGCTGCTGGCATTCCTTCCCTGGCATTCCACCTGGCTCTGGGTGAGAGAACACACGCATGCTTGAGGAGGGTGCACAGGCGCACCGAGGGAAAGGGCGATACCACCCAGCATTGTGTGTTCTATCTCTCCTCAACATTTCATTTACTGTCCATCTTGCCTGTGTGTCCGCAGGCAAACGTGAAAGCATCGTGGCACTGGCGCCTTCAGAGCGTGCGGCCATCAGGACAAAGAGTGCCACCGACCAACAACCCCCTGGTCTCGGGCCCTGAAATTCCTCTCCTGAGCAATCTGCCCTCCATCACAGCAAAAGGATGTCTTCCTGATCCCCTGAGACACCCTCAGGACAACTGTGCCCCCTCAGCCTAAGAGCAAGTGCCCTCTATGGGAACAAACACGCGTTTGGCCCTTATGATTAAACACAGTGGACACGCCCTCAAGGGGAGAGATCTTCCATAAGGGAAGGGCCCTTGGCTGAATAAGACGACCTCCATCAAAAGCGGCTCGAAGGGACCCGTGACAAAGGGCACCTGAAGAACCCCTGGACTGATCAAGGGAGACTCACCAGCAGGCATACTTCCTGGTCTCCTGCCAAGCCAGAGGAACTTCCCTAGGACCGCAACCAAAGCTAATGGCAAGGGAGCCATTCCAATGCCCAAAATGGCGGGCCAAACACTTGCAGCAACTGGGTAACTTATCGTAGCACCTTGCACATTCGCATTCTTCCCTTCAAGGAAAAGACCTTGGAGAAACCATGAGACCCAGGTCCTCCAGAACCAACGTGTCACCCACAGCCGTGCAATGAGAGAACGCACCCAACATCCTGGACCCTTGAACCGGCATGGCTTCTCTGGCTTGAAGCCATGCATGCTGGAGATCACAGGCTCGCAGCACCAGAAGGTGGCAGGACAAAATGACCCCTGCAGCACACATTCACTCCAGCCCTTAAACCTGTAGCGTTGCCTTGGCGGCCGACTCCCTTCTTACTGCATGGTTGGGCCCAAAGACCTCCGGGAAGAGCTCCAAACCTCAGGGAATGCTATGCCGACCTGGTATAGCAATGACGCTGGGCTGTCCTAAGGAACACCTTAACATCCTCAACATAGGGGCAATGAGGCCACACAGGGACAAAACATCCCAACGGCTCCAAATCGGTCCCAGTGAGAAGACACCATACTGTGCCGTGAAGGCACCATTCGCTGGAACAAGGACCCGCCGTGAAGCACATTGAGAAAGGAGAGGAAAAGGTTGGGATGGTCCACGAATGTGCACCTGTATTCCTTCCCTACACGGGGCTCCAAATGCTCCTGAAGATATCCCAAAAGAGTTCCGGGAACCCTATGTCCACCGACATATCCACCCATACCGATCTATCCACCCAACAGTAAGCCTGTGGGCTTAGTCAACACTCTCCCGTGTATTTCCCGCTTGCCTTGCCTTGCTCTCTCCACCAGGATCCAAACGAATCCACCCCTCACCTAAGTAGCTTGATATCCCCTGGATTTGCCTAAGGCACTTTCCAAACTCTCCACACACAACACACAAGCAGGACACAACCCAAGGAGGCGCCATCAGCGTCGCCCAAATCCCGGGGACAGTGGCCCATTTGATTTCCCCCGACCATCAGGGCAAACCTAAACTATATCCCACCTCCCAAGCTGAACATGACATAGACGCCTGGCCTGGCCAGGACTCCTTCTCTGACCCTGAGTGCAGAGACTTCTGTTTCCTTGCGGGAACAAGGCAACGACCTGAGCTTGAGGGTGGCCTGTAGATCTCAATGGCAAGCCAGAGGAGTACCAGTGGCTCACGCTTCCTTTCGCACCCGCACGCTGACCGCGGCAGGGGATAGCAGTTCTGGCTAGACTCAGGTGCCCAGAGACGTCAAGTTGTCCTTAGCCTTCCCACGTAGATGGACATCCCAGGCTCCTTTCCACATGGCTCTTTCTGCACGAGAAGCCCGCCACCCTCCACTTGAACAATGTTGCTGCGCACGCCCACAGTAGCAAATGCAACATGGACCTCTCCCTAATTTTCCTTTGGGAGCCACGTGCTGGACCTCAGTTAGGATGAGAAGACGGTAGGTATTGCTCATTCATTCTGTTTAGATTTCCAAGGAATGCATTTATGGGAGTCCTCACTGATCCACGCTCCTGCTCAAAGGCTGGACGTGCAAAGTCGCGGACTGTCAGCAAGCTCAATCCTCTCAGCAGTAGGGAGCGGCCAGACTCGAGCCACGGGGCAGGAAGTGCACCCACGTCTCAGGGCATCGGAGCTCGGGTGCCCCAGGAAGAGCCCAGAATGTGACGGTGTAGTCTCGTGGCACAAGTCCCCGTGGCCAAACTTCTAGGTTTCTTCAAAGAAGTTCCGTTTACCCCCACAAGGTTTCTACCAGGAACCTTGTCGAGCCAGAGGCGATGCCCTTGGATCACACAGAAAGCTATTGGCATCGGAGATATTCCAATGCCCAAACTGGCAGGGCAAACCCTTGCAGCAACTGGGTTACTTGCCCTGGCGCCTTGTATTTTCGCCCCCAGGCCCGTCAGTGACATGACCGCGGAGAAACCTGAGACCCATTCATTTGTTCAGAGTTCCAAGCAGTGCATTTATGGGAGTCATCATCAATCCACCTGCTCAAAGGCTGCACGTTCAAAGTCGCAGGCTCCACTGCGGGGCAGCCACCGATCTCAATCATGTCAGCAGTCAGGAGTGGCCAGAGGCGACCCACGGGGCTGCAAATGGAGCTAAGGATCATGGCATCAGATCTGGGGTTCCCCTGCAAGAGCCAAGAAGGTGAGGGTGTAGTCTCAGTGCACAAGTCCCCGTGGCCAAACATCTAGGTTTCTGCAAAGAAGTTCCACTCACCACCACAAGGTTCCTACGAGGAGCCTCAAGGACTTCACGCCAAAACCACGCTGAGACTCTTTTGCCTTGACTTGCCTCACCGTGCCGCACTCTCCTCACTTCGCCAGGTATCATGGACTATACAGAGGGCCCAATGCTGCTGCAGGTGTTTGTTCCCTGGCACTCCACCACATGCCTCAGGGTGACAGAACACAGGGATGTTTGAGAAAAGTGAACGGGCGCACAGAGGCAAAGGGTGATACCGCCCACCGACGTGCGCTATATCTCCCCTCAACATTTCATTTGCAGTCCATCATGTCTGTGTGTCCACAGCCAAACGTGAATGCATCGTGGCACAGATGCCTTCAGAGCGCACGGGCATCAGCACAAAGAGCACAGTCGTCCATCAACGCCCCGGTATGGGCCTTGAACTTTCCTGCCTGAGCCACCTCCCTGCTGACACAGCATAAGGATGTCATCCTGAACTGCTGAGACACCCTCAGGGGAACTGGGATTACTCAGCGTAAGAGCCACTGCCCTCTGGGGAACCAAACCACTCCTGGCGCATACGCTTCCACACAATGGATTCACCCGCAAGGGGAAATGTGGTCCCTGAGATCTTCCACAAGGGAACGGCCCTTGGCCAAATGGGACGACCTCCAACAAAAGCAGCTTGTAGGGACCGGTGACAAAACGCACCAGAGGAACTCCTGGACTGAACAATGGAGATTCACCTGCAGCCAGACTTCCTGGCCTGCTGCCAAGACTGGCAACCTACCCTTGGCCCACACACAAAGCTAATGGCATCGGAACCATTCCGACGCCCAACGTGGCGGGGCAAACCCTTGCAGCAATTGTGTAACTTGCAGTGGTGTCTGGTACTTTCACCCTCTGGGCCCATCAGTGACGTGACATTGGGGAAACCCTGAGGCCCAGGTCCTCTACAAGCAACTTGTTACCCACAGCCATGCAACGACAGAACCCAGACAACAGCCTAGACACTTGAACCGGTATGACTTGTCTAGCCTGTGGCCAGGCTCGCCGGTTACCACAGTCTCGACGCACCAGCGGGTGGCAGGAAAAATGACACCCACACCACACATCCTCTCCTGCCCTTAAACCTGCAGCCTTTCCTTGGCAGCCAACTCCCTTGTTTCTGCACGGTGGCACCCAATGACCTCCGGGTAGAGCTCCAATCCTCAGGGAACGCTATGTGGGCCGGGTATAGAAACGATGCCTGGCTGTCCTCAGGAACACCTTCACATCTTCAACACAGGGGGAACGTGGTCAGACAGGGACAAAACACCCCAAGGCCTCCAAATCGGCCCCCATGAGAAGACACCATACTGTGCCATGAAGGCAACCATTCGCTGGCACAAGAACCCGCCATGAAGCAAATCGACCAGGGAGAGGAAAGAGGCGGGACAGTCCACAAATGTGCTCCCGTATTCCCTCCCTACACGTGCCTCCAGATGCTCCTGAGGGAATCCCAAATGTGTTCCGGGAACCCCATGGCCACCGTCGATCTATCCACCCACCAGTAAACCTGTGGGCTTAGCCAGCCATCTCACGTGGCTCTTTCACTCGCCTTGCCTTACTCTCTCTCCACCGGGATCCCAACGTGTCACGGCAAGATGCCAGAGCCACCCCTCACCAAAGAAGCTTGCCGTGACCAAGTTTGACTAAGGCATTTTCCAGCCCCTTCACACAGCACACACAAGCAGGACACAACCCGAGGAGGAGCCATCAGATTGGCCAAACTCCCAGGAACAGTGGCCCATTTGATTTCTCCCCTCAGCAGGAGAAACCTAAACTGCATCTGGTCTCCCAAGCAGAACATGACAAAGAAGCCTGCCCTAGGCCTGGAATCCTGTTCTGACCCTGAGCCTACAGACTTCTGTTTCTTTGAGGCCACAAGGCAATGACCAGCAGGTGGGGGCAGCCTGTAGAACTCAAGTGCAGGTGGCAGGACGAGCAATGGCTCACGCTTCCTCTCCTACCTGCATGCTGAACCGTGGCAGGGGACAGCAGTCCTGGCTAGACCAAGGAACCCAGAGACGGCACGCTGTCCCAAGCCTTCCCACCTGGATTGGCATCCCAGGCTCCTTTCCCAATGGCTCTTCTCCCCAGGAGATGACCACAACCCTCAACTTGAACAACGTGGCTGTAGACACCCACGGCCGCAAATGCAACGTGAACCTCTCCCTACTTTCCTTTGGGGAGCCACGTGCTGGACCTCAGTTCCAACGAGGAGACGGTAGGGATTTCTCACTCATTTTGTTCAGATTTCCAAGGAATGCATTTGTGGGAGTCATCATCGATCCAAGCACATGCTCAAACGGTGGACATGCAAAGTTGCAGATTCCACCATGGGACGGCCAGCGAGCTGAATCATATCAGCGTTACGGAAGTGGCCAGCAGAGCCGAGCCACGGGTCAGGAAATGCAGCCAGTTCTCAGGGCATCAAAGCTCGTGTTCCCCGAGAAAAGACCAGAAGGTGAGGGTGTAGCCCCGGTGCACACGTTCCCATCGCCAAACCTTTAGGTTTAGCAAAGAAGTGTCGCTTACCGCAACAAGGGTTAAAGCAGGATCCTCATGGAATGCACGCCAACACCCCTCTGAGACTCCTTCGGCTGGCCTCGCCTTGCCACACCGTCCTCACTTCAACGGGTATCAGGGATTATACGGATGGCCCCAGGCTGCTGCTGGCATTCCTTCCCTGGCATTCCACCTGGCTCGGGGTGAGAGAACACACGCATGCTTGAGGAGGGTGCACAGGCGCACCGAGGGAAAGGGCGATACCACCCAGCATTGTGTGTTCTATCTCTCCTCAACATTTCATTTACTGTCCATCTTGCCTGTGTGTCCGCAGGCAAACGTGAAAGCATCGTGGCACTGGCGCCTTCAGAGCGTGCGGCCATCAGGACAAAGAGTGCCACCGACCAACAACCCCCTGGTCTCGGGCCCTGAAATTCCTCTCCTGAGCAATCTGCCCTCCATCACAGCAAAAGGATGTCTTCCTGATCCCCTGAGACACCCTCAGGACAACTGTGCCCCCTCAGCCTAAGAGCAAGTGCCCTCTATGGGAACAAACACGCGTTTGGCCCTTATGATTAAACACAGTGGACACGCCCTCAAGGGGAGAGATCTTCCATAAGGGAAGGGCCCTTGGCTGAATAAGACGACCTCCATCAAAAGCGGCTCGAAGGGACCCGTGACAAAGGGCACCTGAAGAACCCCTGGACTGATCAAGGGAGACTCACCAGCAGGCATACTTCCTGGTCTCCTGCCAAGCCAGAGGAACTTCCCTAGGACCGCAACCAAAGCTAATGGCAAGGGAGCCATTCCAATGCCCAAAATGGCGGGCCAAACACTTGCAGCAACTGGGTAACTTATCGTAGCACCTTGCACATTCGCATTCTTCCCTTCAAGGACAAGACCTTGGAGAAACCATGAGACCCAGGTCCTCCAGAACCAACGTGTCACCCACAGCCGTGCAATGAGAGAACGCACCCAACATCCTGGACCCTTGAACCGGCATGGCTTCTCTGGCTTGAAGCCATGCATGCTGGAGATCACAGGCTCGCAGCACCAGAAGGTGGCAGGACAAAATGACCCCTGCAGCACACATTCACTCCAGCCCTTAAACCTGTAGCGTTGCCTTGGCGGCCGACTCCCTTCTTACTGCATGGTTGGGCCCAAAGACCTCCGGGAAGAGCTCCAAACCTCAGGGAATGCTATGCCGACCTGGTATAGCAATGACGCTGGGCTGTCCTAAGGAACACCTTAACATCCTCAACATAGGGGCAATGAGGCCACACAGGGACAAAACATCCCAACGGCTCCAAATCGGTCCCAGTGAGAAGACACCATACTGTGCCGTGAAGGCACCATTCGCTGGAACAAGGACCCGCCGTGAAGCACATTGAGAAAGGAGAGGAAAAGGTTGGGATGGTCCACGAATGTGCACCTGTATTCCTTCCCTACACGGGGCTCCAAATGCTCCTGAAGATATCCCAAAAGAGTTCCGGGAACCCTATGTCCACCGACATATCCACCCATACCGATCTATCCACCCAACAGTAAGCCTGTGGGCTTAGTCAACACTCTCCCGTGTATTTCCCGCTTGCCTTGCCTTGCTCTCTCCACCAGGATCCAAACGAATCCACCCCTCACCTAAGTAGCTTGATATCCCCTGGATTTGCCTAAGGCACTTTCCAAACTCTCCACACACAACACACAAGCAGGACACAACCCAAGGAGGCGCCATCAGCGTCGCCCAAATCCCGGGGACAGTGGCCCATTTGATTTCCCCCGACCATCAGGGCAAACCTAAACTATATCCCACCTCCCAAGCTGAACATGACATAGACGCCTGGCCTGGCCAGGACTCCTTCTCTGACCCTGAGTGCAGAGACTTCTGTTTCCTTGCGGGAACAAGGCAACGACCTGAGCTTGAGGGTGGCCTGTAGATCTCAATGGCAAGCCAGAGGAGTACCAGTGGCTCACGCTTCCTTTCGCACCCGCACGCTGACCGCGGCAGGGGATAGCAGTTCTGGCTAGACTCAGGTGCCCAGAGACGTCAAGTTGTCCTTAGCCTTCCCACGTAGATGGACATCCCAGGCTCCTTTCCACATGGCTCTTTCTGCACGAGAAGCCCGCCACCCTCCACTTGAACAATGTTGCTGCGCACGCCCACAGTAGCAAATGCAACATGGACCTCTCCCTAATTTTCCTTTGGGAGCCACGTGCTGGACCTCAGTTAGGATGAGAAGACGGTAGGTATTGCTCATTCATTCTGTTTAGATTTCCAAGGAATGCATTTATGGGAGTCCTCACTGATCCACGCTCCTGCTCAAAGGCTGGACGTGCAAAGTCGCGGACTGTCAGCAAGCTCAATCCTCTCAGCAGTAGGGAGCGGCCAGACTCGAGCCACGGGGCAGGAAGTGCACCCACGTCTCAGGGCATCGGAGCTCGGGTGCCCCAGGAAGAGCCCAGAATGTGACGGTGTAGTCTCGTGGCACAAGTCCCCGTGGCCAAACTTCTAGGTTTCTTCAAAGAAGTTCCGTTTACCCCCACAAGGTTTCTACCAGGAACCTTGTCGAGCCAGAGGCGATGCCCTTGGATCACACAGAAAGCTATTGGCATCGGAGATATTCCAATGCCCAAACTGGCAGGGCAAACCCTTGCAGCAACTGGGTTACTTGCCCTGGCGCCTTGTATTTTCGCCCCCAGGCCCGTCAGTGACATGACCGCGGAGAAACCTGAGACCCATTCATTTGTTCAGAGTTCCAAGCAGTGCATTTATGGGAGTCATCATCAATCCACCTGCTCAAAGGCTGCACGTTCAAAGTCGCAGGCTCCACTGCGGGGCAGCCACCGATCTCAATCATGTCAGCAGTCAGGAGTGGCCAGAGGCGACCCACGGGGCTGCAAATGGAGCTAAGGATCATGGCATCAGATCTGGGGTTCCCCTGCAAGAGCCAAGAAGGTGAGGGTGTAGTCTCAGTGCACAAGTCCCCGTGGCCAAACATCTAGGTTTCTGCAAAGAAGTTCCACTCACCACCACAAGGTTCCTACGAGGAGCCTCAAGGACTTCACGCCAAAACCACGCTGAGACTCTTTTGCCTTGACTTGCCTCACCGTGCCGCACTCTCCTCACTTCGCCAGGTATCATGGACTATACAGAGGGCCCAATGCTGCTGCAGGTGTTTGTTCCCTGGCACTCCACCACATGCCTCAGGGTGACAGAACACAGGGATGTTTGAGAAAAGTGAACGGGCGCACAGAGGCAAAGGGTGATACCGCCCACCGACGTGCGCTATATCTCCCCTCAACATTTCATTTGCAGTCCATCATGTCTGTGTGTCCACAGCCAAACGTGAATGCATCGTGGCACAGATGCCTTCAGAGCGCACGGGCATCAGCACAAAGAGCACAGTCGTCCATCAACGCCCCGGTATGGGCCTTGAACTTTCCTGCCTGAGCCACCTCCCTGCTGACACAGCATAAGGATGTCATCCTGAACTGCTGAGACACCCTCAGGGGAACTGGGATTACTCAGCGTAAGAGCCACTGCCCTCTGGGGAACCAAACCACTCCTGGCGCATACGCTTCCACACAATGGATTCACCCGCAAGGGGAAATGTGGTCCCTGAGATCTTCCACAAGGGAACGGCCCTTGGCCAAATGGGACGACCTCCAACAAAAGCAGCTTGTAGGGACCGGTGACAAAACGCACCAGAGGAACTCCTGGACTGAACAATGGAGATTCACCTGCAGCCAGACTTCCTGGCCTGCTGCCAAGACTGGCAACCTACCCTTGGCCCACACACAAAGCTAATGGCATCGGAACCATTCCGACGCCCAACGTGGCGGGGCAAACCCTTGCAGCAATTGTGTAACTTGCAGTGGTGTCTGGTACTTTCACCCTCTGGGCCCATCAGTGACGTGACATTGGGGAAACCCTGAGGCCCAGGTCCTCTACAAGCAACTTGTTACCCACAGCCATGCAACGACAGAACCCAGACAACAGCCTAGACACTTGAACCGGTATGACTTGTCTAGCCTGTGGCCAGGCTCGCCGGTTACCACAGTCTCGACGCACCAGCGGGTGGCAGGAAAAATGACACCCACACCACACATCCTCTCCTGCCCTTAAACCTGCAGCCTTTCCTTGGCAGCCAACTCCCTTGTTTCTGCACGGTGGCACCCAATGACCTCCGGGTAGAGCTCCAATCCTCAGGGAACGCTATGTGGGCCGGGTATAGAAACGATGCCTGGCTGTCCTCAGGAACACCTTCACATCTTCAACACAGGGGGAACGTGGTCAGACAGGGACAAAACACCCCAAGGCCTCCAAATCGGCCCCCATGAGAAGACACCATACTGTGCCATGAAGGCAACCATTCGCTGGCACAAGAACCCGCCATGAAGCAAATCGACCAGGGAGAGGAAAGAGGCGGGACAGTCCACAAATGTGCTCCCGTATTCCCTCCCTACACGTGCCTCCAGATGCTCCTGAGGGAATCCCAAATGTGTTCCGGGAACCCCATGGCCACCGTCGATCTATCCACCCACCAGTAAACCTGTGGGCTTAGCCAGCCATCTCACGTGGCTCTTTCACTCGCCTTGCCTTACTCTCTCTCCACCGGGATCCCAACGTGTCACGGCAAGATGCCAGAGCCACCCCTCACCAAAGAAGCTTGCCGTGACCAAGTTTGACTAAGGCATTTTCCAGCCCCTTCACACAGCACACACAAGCAGGACACAACCCGAGGAGGAGCCATCAGATTGGCCAAACTCCCAGGAACAGTGGCCCATTTGATTTCTCCCCTCAGCAGGAGAAACCTAAACTGCATCTGGTCTCCCAAGCAGAACATGACAAAGAAGCCTGCCCTAGGCCTGGAATCCTGTTCTGACCCTGAGCCTACAGACTTCTGTTTCTTTGAGGCCACAAGGCAATGACCAGCAGGTGGGGGCAGCCTGTAGAACTCAAGTGCAGGTGGCAGGACGAGCAATGGCTCACGCTTCCTCTCCTACCTGCATGCTGAACCGTGGCAGGGGACAGCAGTCCTGGCTAGACCAAGGAACCCAGAGACGGCACGCTGTCCCAAGCCTTCCCACCTGGATTGGCATCCCAGGCTCCTTTCCCAATGGCTCTTCTCCCCAGGAGATGACCACAACCCTCAACTTGAACAACGTGGCTGTAGACACCCACGGCCGCAAATGCAACGTGAACCTCTCCCTACTTTCCTTTGGGGAGCCACGTGCTGGACCTCAGTTCCAACGAGGAGACGGTAGGGATTTCTCACTCATTTTGTTCAGATTTCCAAGGAATGCATTTGTGGGAGTCATCATCGATCCAAGCACATGCTCAAACGGTGGACATGCAAAGTTGCAGATTCCACCATGGGACGGCCAGCGAGCTGAATCATATCAGCGTTACGGAAGTGGCCAGCAGAGCCGAGCCACGGGTCAGGAAATGCAGCCAGTTCTCAGGGCATCAAAGCTCGTGTTCCCCGAGAAAAGACCAGAAGGTGAGGGTGTAGCCCCGGTGCACACGTTCCCATCGCCAAACCTTTAGGTTTAGCAAAGAAGTGTCGCTTACCGCAACAAGGGTTAAAGCAGGATCCTCATGGAATGCACGCCAACACCCCTCTGAGACTCCTTCGGCTGGCCTCGCCTTGCCACACCGTCCTCACTTCAACGGGTATCAGGGATTATACGGATGGCCCCAGGCTGCTGCTGGCATTCCTTCCCTGGCATTCCACCTGGCTCGGGGTGAGAGAACACACGCATGCTTGAGGAGGGTGCACAGGCGCACCGAGGGAAAGGGCGATACCACCCAGCATTGTGTGTTCTATCTCTCCTCAACATTTCATTTACTGTCCATCTTGCCTGTGTGTCCGCAGGCAAACGTGAAAGCATCGTGGCACTGGCGCCTTCAGAGCGTGCGGCCATCAGGACAAAGAGTGCCACCGACCAACAACCCCCTGGTCTCGGGCCCTGAAATTCCTCTCCTGAGCAATCTGCCCTCCATCACAGCAAAAGGATGTCTTCCTGATCCCCTGAGACACCCTCAGGACAACTGTGCCCCCTCAGCCTAAGAGCAAGTGCCCTCTATGGGAACAAACACGCGTTTGGCCCTTATGATTAAACACAGTGGACACGCCCTCAAGGGGAGAGATCTTCCATAAGGGAAGGGCCCTTGGCTGAATAAGACGACCTCCATCAAAAGCGGCTCGAAGGGACCCGTGACAAAGGGCACCTGAAGAACCCCTGGACTGATCAAGGGAGACTCACCAGCAGGCATACTTCCTGGTCTCCTGCCAAGCCAGAGGAACTTCCCTAGGACCGCAACCAAAGCTAATGGCAAGGGAGCCATTCCAATGCCCAAAATGGCGGGCCAAACACTTGCAGCAACTGGGTAACTTATCGTAGCACCTTGCACATTCGCATTCTTCCCTTCAAGGACAAGACCTTGGAGAAACCATGAGACCCAGGTCCTCCAGAACCAACGTGTCACCCACAGCCGTGCAATGAGAGAACGCACCCAACATCCTGGACCCTTGAACCGGCATGGCTTCTCTGGCTTGAAGCCATGCATGCTGGAGATCACAGGCTCGCAGCACCAGAAGGTGGCAGGACAAAATGACCCCTGCAGCACACATTCACTCCAGCCCTTAAACCTGTAGCGTTGCCTTGGCGGCCGACTCCCTTCTTACTGCATGGTTGGGCCCAAAGACCTCCGGGAAGAGCTCCAAACCTCAGGGAATGCTATGCCGACCTGGTATAGCAATGACGCTGGGCTGTCCTAAGGAACACCTTAACATCCTCAACATAGGGGCAATGAGGCCACACAGGGACAAAACATCCCAACGGCTCCAAATCGGTCCCAGTGAGAAGACACCATACTGTGCCGTGAAGGCACCATTCGCTGGAACAAGGACCCGCCGTGAAGCACATTGAGAAAGGAGAGGAAAAGGTTGGGATGGTCCACGAATGTGCACCTGTATTCCTTCCCTACACGGGGCTCCAAATGCTCCTGAAGATATCCCAAAAGAGTTCCGGGAACCCTATGTCCACCGACATATCCACCCATACCGATCTATCCACCCAACAGTAAGCCTGTGGGCTTAGTCAACACTCTCCCGTGTATTTCCCGCTTGCCTTGCCTTGCTCTCTCCACCAGGATCCAAACGAATCCACCCCTCACCTAAGTAGCTTGATATCCCCTGGATTTGCCTAAGGCACTTTCCAAACTCTCCACACACAACACACAAGCAGGACACAACCCAAGGAGGCGCCATCAGCGTCGCCCAAATCCCGGGGACAGTGGCCCATTTGATTTCCCCCGACCATCAGGGCAAACCTAAACTATATCCCACCTCCCAAGCTGAACATGACATAGACGCCTGGCCTGGCCAGGACTCCTTCTCTGACCCTGAGTGCAGAGACTTCTGTTTCCTTGCGGGAACAAGGCAACGACCTGAGCTTGAGGGTGGCCTGTAGATCTCAATGGCAAGCCAGAGGAGTACCAGTGGCTCACGCTTCCTTTCGCACCCGCACGCTGACCGCGGCAGGGGATAGCAGTTCTGGCTAGACTCAGGTGCCCAGAGACGTCAAGTTGTCCTTAGCCTTCCCACGTAGATGGACATCCCAGGCTCCTTTCCACATGGCTCTTTCTGCACGAGAAGCCCGCCACCCTCCACTTGAACAATGTTGCTGCGCACGCCCACAGTAGCAAATGCAACATGGACCTCTCCCTAATTTTCCTTTGGGAGCCACGTGCTGGACCTCAGTTAGGATGAGAAGACGGTAGGTATTGCTCATTCATTCTGTTTAGATTTCCAAGGAATGCATTTATGGGAGTCCTCACTGATCCACGCTCCTGCTCAAAGGCTGGACGTGCAAAGTCGCGGACTGTCAGCAAGCTCAATCCTCTCAGCAGTAGGGAGCGGCCAGACTCGAGCCACGGGGCAGGAAGTGCACCCACGTCTCAGGGCATCGGAGCTCGGGTGCCCCAGGAAGAGCCCAGAATGTGACGGTGTAGTCTCGTGGCACAAGTCCCCGTGGCCAAACTTCTAGGTTTCTTCAAAGAAGTTCCGTTTACCCCCACAAGGTTTCTACCAGGAACCTTGTCGAGCCAGAGGCGATGCCCTTGGATCACACAGAAAGCTATTGGCATCGGAGATATTCCAATGCCCAAACTGGCAGGGCAAACCCTTGCAGCAACTGGGTTACTTGCCCTGGCGCCTTGTATTTTCGCCCCCAGGCCCGTCAGTGACATGACCGCGGAGAAACCTGAGACCCATTCATTTGTTCAGAGTTCCAAGCAGTGCATTTATGGGAGTCATCATCAATCCACCTGCTCAAAGGCTGCACGTTCAAAGTCGCAGGCTCCACTGCGGGGCAGCCACCGATCTCAATCATGTCAGCAGTCAGGAGTGGCCAGAGGCGACCCACGGGGCTGCAAATGGAGCTAAGGATCATGGCATCAGATCTGGGGTTCCCCTGCAAGAGCCAAGAAGGTGAGGGTGTAGTCTCAGTGCACAAGTCCCCGTGGCCAAACATCTAGGTTTCTGCAAAGAAGTTCCACTCACCACCACAAGGTTCCTACGAGGAGCCTCAAGGACTTCACGCCAAAACCACGCTGAGACTCTTTTGCCTTGACTTGCCTCACCGTGCCGCACTCTCCTCACTTCGCCAGGTATCATGGACTATACAGAGGGCCCAATGCTGCTGCAGGTGTTTGTTCCCTGGCACTCCACCACATGCCTCAGGGTGACAGAACACAGGGATGTTTGAGAAAAGTGAACGGGCGCACAGAGGCAAAGGGTGATACCGCCCACCGACGTGCGCTATATCTCCCCTCAACATTTCATTTGCAGTCCATCATGTCTGTGTGTCCACAGCCAAACGTGAATGCATCGTGGCACAGATGCCTTCAGAGCGCACGGGCATCAGCACAAAGAGCACAGTCGTCCATCAACGCCCCGGTATGGGCCTTGAACTTTCCTGCCTGAGCCACCTCCCTGCTGACACAGCATAAGGATGTCATCCTGAACTGCTGAGACACCCTCAGGGGAACTGGGATTACTCAGCGTAAGAGCCACTGCCCTCTGGGGAACCAAACCACTCCTGGCGCATACGCTTCCACACAATGGATTCACCCGCAAGGGGAAATGTGGTCCCTGAGATCTTCCACAAGGGAACGGCCCTTGGCCAAATGGGACGACCTCCAACAAAAGCAGCTTGTAGGGACCGGTGACAAAACGCACCAGAGGAACTCCTGGACTGAACAATGGAGATTCACCTGCAGCCAGACTTCCTGGCCTGCTGCCAAGACTGGCAACCTACCCTTGGCCCACACACAAAGCTAATGGCATCGGAACCATTCCGACGCCCAACGTGGCGGGGCAAACCCTTGCAGCAATTGTGTAACTTGCAGTGGTGTCTGGTACTTTCACCCTCTGGGCCCATCAGTGACGTGACATTGGGGAAACCCTGAGGCCCAGGTCCTCTACAAGCAACTTGTTACCCACAGCCATGCAACGACAGAACCCAGACAACAGCCTAGACACTTGAACCGGTATGACTTGTCTAGCCTGTGGCCAGGCTCGCCGGTTACCACAGTCTCGACGCACCAGCGGGTGGCAGGAAAAATGACACCCACACCACACATCCTCTCCTGCCCTTAAACCTGCAGCCTTTCCTTGGCAGCCAACTCCCTTGTTTCTGCACGGTGGCACCCAATGACCTCCGGGTAGAGCTCCAATCCTCAGGGAACGCTATGTGGGCCGGGTATAGAAACGATGCCTGGCTGTCCTCAGGAACACCTTCACATCTTCAACACAGGGGGAACGTGGTCAGACAGGGACAAAACACCCCAAGGCCTCCAAATCGGCCCCCATGAGAAGACACCATACTGTGCCATGAAGGCAACCATTCGCTGGCACAAGAACCCGCCATGAAGCAAATCGACCAGGGAGAGGAAAGAGGCGGGACAGTCCACAAATGTGCTCCCGTATTCCCTCCCTACACGTGCCTCCAGATGCTCCTGAGGGAATCCCAAATGTGTTCCGGGAACCCCATGGCCACCGTCGATCTATCCACCCACCAGTAAACCTGTGGGCTTAGCCAGCCATCTCACGTGGCTCTTTCACTCGCCTTGCCTTACTCTCTCTCCACCGGGATCCCAACGTGTCACGGCAAGATGCCAGAGCCACCCCTCACCAAAGAAGCTTGCCGTGACCAAGTTTGACTAAGGCATTTTCCAGCCCCTTCACACAGCACACACAAGCAGGACACAACCCGAGGAGGAGCCATCAGATTGGCCAAACTCCCAGGAACAGTGGCCCATTTGATTTCTCCCCTCAGCAGGAGAAACCTAAACTGCATCTGGTCTCCCAAGCAGAACATGACAAAGAAGCCTGCCCTAGGCCTGGAATCCTGTTCTGACCCTGAGCCTACAGACTTCTGTTTCTTTGAGGCCACAAGGCAATGACCAGCAGGTGGGGGCAGCCTGTAGAACTCAAGTGCAGGTGGCAGGACGAGCAATGGCTCACGCTTCCTCTCCTACCTGCATGCTGAACCGTGGCAGGGGACAGCAGTCCTGGCTAGACCAAGGAACCCAGAGACGGCACGCTGTCCCAAGCCTTCCCACCTGGATTGGCATCCCAGGCTCCTTTCCCAATGGCTCTTCTCCCCAGGAGATGACCACAACCCTCAACTTGAACAACGTGGCTGTAGACACCCACGGCCGCAAATGCAACGTGAACCTCTCCCTACTTTCCTTTGGGGAGCCACGTGCTGGACCTCAGTTCCAACGAGGAGACGGTAGGGATTTCTCACTCATTTTGTTCAGATTTCCAAGGAATGCATTTGTGGGAGTCATCATCGATCCAAGCACATGCTCAAACGGTGGACATGCAAAGTTGCAGATTCCACCATGGGACGGCCAGCGAGCTGAATCATATCAGCGTTACGGAAGTGGCCAGCAGAGCCGAGCCACGGGTCAGGAAATGCAGCCAGTTCTCAGGGCATCAAAGCTCGTGTTCCCCGAGAAAAGACCAGAAGGTGAGGGTGTAGCCCCGGTGCACACGTTCCCATCGCCAAACCTTTAGGTTTAGCAAAGAAGTGTCGCTTACCGCAACAAGGGTTAAAGCAGGATCCTCATGGAATGCACGCCAACACCCCTCTGAGACTCCTTCGGCTGGCCTCGCCTTGCCACACCGTCCTCACTTCAACGGGTATCAGGGATTATACGGATGGCCCCAGGCTGCTGCTGGCATTCCTTCCCTGGCATTCCACCTGGCTCGGGGTGAGAGAACACACGCATGCTTGAGGAGGGTGCACAGGCGCACCGAGGGAAAGGGCGATACCACCCAGCATTGTGTGTTCTATCTCTCCTCAACATTTCATTTACTGTCCATCTTGCCTGTGTGTCCGCAGGCAAACGTGAAAGCATCGTGGCACTGGCGCCTTCAGAGCGTGCGGCCATCAGGACAAAGAGTGCCACCGACCAACAACCCCCTGGTCTCGGGCCCTGAAATTCCTCTCCTGAGCAATCTGCCCTCCATCACAGCAAAAGGATGTCTTCCTGATCCCCTGAGACACCCTCAGGACAACTGTGCCCCCTCAGCCTAAGAGCAAGTGCCCTCTATGGGAACAAACACGCGTTTGGCCCTTATGATTAAACACAGTGGACACGCCCTCAAGGGGAGAGATCTTCCATAAGGGAAGGGCCCTTGGCTGAATAAGACGACCTCCATCAAAAGCGGCTCGAAGGGACCCGTGACAAAGGGCACCTGAAGAACCCCTGGACTGATCAAGGGAGACTCACCAGCAGGCATACTTCCTGGTCTCCTGCCAAGCCAGAGGAACTTCCCTAGGACCGCAACCAAAGCTAATGGCAAGGGAGCCATTCCAATGCCCAAAATGGCGGGCCAAACACTTGCAGCAACTGGGTAACTTATCGTAGCACCTTGCACATTCGCATTCTTCCCTTCAAGGACAAGACCTTGGAGAAACCATGAGACCCAGGTCCTCCAGAACCAACGTGTCACCCACAGCCGTGCAATGAGAGAACGCACCCAACATCCTGGACCCTTGAACCGGCATGGCTTCTCTGGCTTGAAGCCATGCATGCTGGAGATCACAGGCTCGCAGCACCAGAAGGTGGCAGGACAAAATGACCCCTGCAGCACACATTCACTCCAGCCCTTAAACCTGTAGCGTTGCCTTGGCGGCCGACTCCCTTCTTACTGCATGGTTGGGCCCAAAGACCTCCGGGAAGAGCTCCAAACCTCAGGGAATGCTATGCCGACCTGGTATAGCAATGACGCTGGGCTGTCCTAAGGAACACCTTAACATCCTCAACATAGGGGCAATGAGGCCACACAGGGACAAAACATCCCAACGGCTCCAAATCGGTCCCAGTGAGAAGACACCATACTGTGCCGTGAAGGCACCATTCGCTGGAACAAGGACCCGCCGTGAAGCACATTGAGAAAGGAGAGGAAAAGGTTGGGATGGTCCACGAATGTGCACCTGTATTCCTTCCCTACACGGGGCTCCAAATGCTCCTGAAGATATCCCAAAAGAGTTCCGGGAACCCTATGTCCACCGACATATCCACCCATACCGATCTATCCACCCAACAGTAAGCCTGTGGGCTTAGTCAACACTCTCCCGTGTATTTCCCGCTTGCCTTGCCTTGCTCTCTCCACCAGGATCCAAACGAATCCACCCCTCACCTAAGTAGCTTGATATCCCCTGGATTTGCCTAAGGCACTTTCCAAACTCTCCACACACAACACACAAGCAGGACACAACCCAAGGAGGCGCCATCAGCGTCGCCCAAATCCCGGGGACAGTGGCCCATTTGATTTCCCCCGACCATCAGGGCAAACCTAAACTATATCCCACCTCCCAAGCTGAACATGACATAGACGCCTGGCCTGGCCAGGACTCCTTCTCTGACCCTGAGTGCAGAGACTTCTGTTTCCTTGCGGGAACAAGGCAACGACCTGAGCTTGAGGGTGGCCTGTAGATCTCAATGGCAAGCCAGAGGAGTACCAGTGGCTCACGCTTCCTTTCGCACCCGCACGCTGACCGCGGCAGGGGATAGCAGTTCTGGCTAGACTCAGGTGCCCAGAGACGTCAAGTTGTCCTTAGCCTTCCCACGTAGATGGACATCCCAGGCTCCTTTCCACATGGCTCTTTCTGCACGAGAAGCCCGCCACCCTCCACTTGAACAATGTTGCTGCGCACGCCCACAGTAGCAAATGCAACATGGACCTCTCCCTAATTTTCCTTTGGGAGCCACGTGCTGGACCTCAGTTAGGATGAGAAGACGGTAGGTATTGCTCATTCATTCTGTTTAGATTTCCAAGGAATGCATTTATGGGAGTCCTCACTGATCCACGCTCCTGCTCAAAGGCTGGACGTGCAAAGTCGCGGACTGTCAGCAAGCTCAATCCTCTCAGCAGTAGGGAGCGGCCAGACTCGAGCCACGGGGCAGGAAGTGCACCCACGTCTCAGGGCATCGGAGCTCGGGTGCCCCAGGAAGAGCCCAGAATGTGACGGTGTAGTCTCGTGGCACAAGTCCCCGTGGCCAAACTTCTAGGTTTCTTCAAAGAAGTTCCGTTTACCCCCACAAGGTTTCTACCAGGAACCTTGTCGAGCCAGAGGCGATGCCCTTGGATCACACAGAAAGCTATTGGCATCGGAGATATTCCAATGCCCAAACTGGCAGGGCAAACCCTTGCAGCAACTGGGTTACTTGCCCTGGCGCCTTGTATTTTCGCCCCCAGGCCCGTCAGTGACATGACCGCGGAGAAACCTGAGACCCATTCATTTGTTCAGAGTTCCAAGCAGTGCATTTATGGGAGTCATCATCAATCCACCTGCTCAAAGGCTGCACGTTCAAAGTCGCAGGCTCCACTGCGGGGCAGCCACCGATCTCAATCATGTCAGCAGTCAGGAGTGGCCAGAGGCGACCCACGGGGCTGCAAATGGAGCTAAGGATCATGGCATCAGATCTGGGGTTCCCCTGCAAGAGCCAAGAAGGTGAGGGTGTAGTCTCAGTGCACAAGTCCCCGTGGCCAAACATCTAGGTTTCTGCAAAGAAGTTCCACTCACCACCACAAGGTTCCTACGAGGAGCCTCAAGGACTTCACGCCAAAACCACGCTGAGACTCTTTTGCCTTGACTTGCCTCACCGTGCCGCACTCTCCTCACTTCGCCAGGTATCATGGACTATACAGAGGGCCCAATGCTGCTGCAGGTGTTTGTTCCCTGGCACTCCACCACATGCCTCAGGGTGACAGAACACAGGGATGTTTGAGAAAAGTGAACGGGCGCACAGAGGCAAAGGGTGATACCGCCCACCGACGTGCGCTATATCTCCCCTCAACATTTCATTTGCAGTCCATCATGTCTGTGTGTCCACAGCCAAACGTGAATGCATCGTGGCACAGATGCCTTCAGAGCGCACGGGCATCAGCACAAAGAGCACAGTCGTCCATCAACGCCCCGGTATGGGCCTTGAACTTTCCTGCCTGAGCCACCTCCCTGCTGACACAGCATAAGGATGTCATCCTGAACTGCTGAGACACCCTCAGGGGAACTGGGATTACTCAGCGTAAGAGCCACTGCCCTCTGGGGAACCAAACCACTCCTGGCGCATACGCTTCCACACAATGGATTCACCCGCAAGGGGAAATGTGGTCCCTGAGATCTTCCACAAGGGAACGGCCCTTGGCCAAATGGGACGACCTCCAACAAAAGCAGCTTGTAGGGACCGGTGACAAAACGCACCAGAGGAACTCCTGGACTGAACAATGGAGATTCACCTGCAGCCAGACTTCCTGGCCTGCTGCCAAGACTGGCAACCTACCCTTGGCCCACACACAAAGCTAATGGCATCGGAACCATTCCGACGCCCAACGTGGCGGGGCAAACCCTTGCAGCAATTGTGTAACTTGCAGTGGTGTCTGGTACTTTCACCCTCTGGGCCCATCAGTGACGTGACATTGGGGAAACCCTGAGGCCCAGGTCCTCTACAAGCAACTTGTTACCCACAGCCATGCAACGACAGAACCCAGACAACAGCCTAGACACTTGAACCGGTATGACTTGTCTAGCCTGTGGCCAGGCTCGCCGGTTACCACAGTCTCGACGCACCAGCGGGTGGCAGGAAAAATGACACCCACACCACACATCCTCTCCTGCCCTTAAACCTGCAGCCTTTCCTTGGCAGCCAACTCCCTTGTTTCTGCACGGTGGCACCCAATGACCTCCGGGTAGAGCTCCAATCCTCAGGGAACGCTATGTGGGCCGGGTATAGAAACGATGCCTGGCTGTCCTCAGGAACACCTTCACATCTTCAACACAGGGGGAACGTGGTCAGACAGGGACAAAACACCCCAAGGCCTCCAAATCGGCCCCCATGAGAAGACACCATACTGTGCCATGAAGGCAACCATTCGCTGGCACAAGAACCCGCCATGAAGCAAATCGACCAGGGAGAGGAAAGAGGCGGGACAGTCCACAAATGTGCTCCCGTATTCCCTCCCTACACGTGCCTCCAGATGCTCCTGAGGGAATCCCAAATGTGTTCCGGGAACCCCATGGCCACCGTCGATCTATCCACCCACCAGTAAACCTGTGGGCTTAGCCAGCCATCTCACGTGGCTCTTTCACTCGCCTTGCCTTACTCTCTCTCCACCGGGATCCCAACGTGTCACGGCAAGATGCCAGAGCCACCCCTCACCAAAGAAGCTTGCCGTGACCAAGTTTGACTAAGGCATTTTCCAGCCCCTTCACACAGCACACACAAGCAGGACACAACCCGAGGAGGAGCCATCAGATTGGCCAAACTCCCAGGAACAGTGGCCCATTTGATTTCTCCCCTCAGCAGGAGAAACCTAAACTGCATCTGGTCTCCCAAGCAGAACATGACAAAGAAGCCTGCCCTAGGCCTGGAATCCTGTTCTGACCCTGAGCCTACAGACTTCTGTTTCTTTGAGGCCACAAGGCAATGACCAGCAGGTGGGGGCAGCCTGTAGAACTCAAGTGCAGGTGGCAGGACGAGCAATGGCTCACGCTTCCTCTCCTACCTGCATGCTGAACCGTGGCAGGGGACAGCAGTCCTGGCTAGACCAAGGAACCCAGAGACGGCACGCTGTCCCAAGCCTTCCCACCTGGATTGGCATCCCAGGCTCCTTTCCCAATGGCTCTTCTCCCCAGGAGATGACCACAACCCTCAACTTGAACAACGTGGCTGTAGACACCCACGGCCGCAAATGCAACGTGAACCTCTCCCTACTTTCCTTTGGGGAGCCACGTGCTGGACCTCAGTTCCAACGAGGAGACGGTAGGGATTTCTCACTCATTTTGTTCAGATTTCCAAGGAATGCATTTGTGGGAGTCATCATCGATCCAAGCACATGCTCAAACGGTGGACATGCAAAGTTGCAGATTCCACCATGGGACGGCCAGCGAGCTGAATCATATCAGCGTTACGGAAGTGGCCAGCAGAGCCGAGCCACGGGTCAGGAAATGCAGCCAGTTCTCAGGGCATCAAAGCTCGTGTTCCCCGAGAAAAGACCAGAAGGTGAGGGTGTAGCCCCGGTGCACACGTTCCCATCGCCAAACCTTTAGGTTTAGCAAAGAAGTGTCGCTTACCGCAACAAGGGTTAAAGCAGGATCCTCATGGAATGCACGCCAACACCCCTCTGAGACTCCTTCGGCTGGCCTCGCCTTGCCACACCGTCCTCACTTCAACGGGTATCAGGGATTATACGGATGGCCCCAGGCTGCTGCTGGCATTCCTTCCCTGGCATTCCACCTGGCTCGGGGTGAGAGAACACACGCATGCTTGAGGAGGGTGCACAGGCGCACCGAGGGAAAGGGCGATACCACCCAGCATTGTGTGTTCTATCTCTCCTCAACATTTCATTTACTGTCCATCTTGCCTGTGTGTCCGCAGGCAAACGTGAAAGCATCGTGGCACTGGCGCCTTCAGAGCGTGCGGCCATCAGGACAAAGAGTGCCACCGACCAACAACCCCCTGGTCTCGGGCCCTGAAATTCCTCTCCTGAGCAATCTGCCCTCCATCACAGCAAAAGGATGTCTTCCTGATCCCCTGAGACACCCTCAGGACAACTGTGCCCCCTCAGCCTAAGAGCAAGTGCCCTCTATGGGAACAAACACGCGTTTGGCCCTTATGATTAAACACAGTGGACACGCCCTCAAGGGGAGAGATCTTCCATAAGGGAAGGGCCCTTGGCTGAATAAGACGACCTCCATCAAAAGCGGCTCGAAGGGACCCGTGACAAAGGGCACCTGAAGAACCCCTGGACTGATCAAGGGAGACTCACCAGCAGGCATACTTCCTGGTCTCCTGCCAAGCCAGAGGAACTTCCCTAGGACCGCAACCAAAGCTAATGGCAAGGGAGCCATTCCAATGCCCAAAATGGCGGGCCAAACACTTGCAGCAACTGGGTAACTTATCGTAGCACCTTGCACATTCGCATTCTTCCCTTCAAGGACAAGACCTTGGAGAAACCATGAGACCCAGGTCCTCCAGAACCAACGTGTCACCCACAGCCGTGCAATGAGAGAACGCACCCAACATCCTGGACCCTTGAACCGGCATGGCTTCTCTGGCTTGAAGCCATGCATGCTGGAGATCACAGGCTCGCAGCACCAGAAGGTGGCAGGACAAAATGACCCCTGCAGCACACATTCACTCCAGCCCTTAAACCTGTAGCGTTGCCTTGGCGGCCGACTCCCTTCTTACTGCATGGTTGGGCCCAAAGACCTCCGGGAAGAGCTCCAAACCTCAGGGAATGCTATGCCGACCTGGTATAGCAATGACGCTGGGCTGTCCTAAGGAACACCTTAACATCCTCAACATAGGGGCAATGAGGCCACACAGGGACAAAACATCCCAACGGCTCCAAATCGGTCCCAGTGAGAAGACACCATACTGTGCCGTGAAGGCACCATTCGCTGGAACAAGGACCCGCCGTGAAGCACATTGAGAAAGGAGAGGAAAAGGTTGGGATGGTCCACGAATGTGCACCTGTATTCCTTCCCTACACGGGGCTCCAAATGCTCCTGAAGATATCCCAAAAGAGTTCCGGGAACCCTATGTCCACCGACATATCCACCCATACCGATCTATCCACCCAACAGTAAGCCTGTGGGCTTAGTCAACACTCTCCCGTGTATTTCCCGCTTGCCTTGCCTTGCTCTCTCCACCAGGATCCAAACGAATCCACCCCTCACCTAAGTAGCTTGATATCCCCTGGATTTGCCTAAGGCACTTTCCAAACTCTCCACACACAACACACAAGCAGGACACAACCCAAGGAGGCGCCATCAGCGTCGCCCAAATCCCGGGGACAGTGGCCCATTTGATTTCCCCCGACCATCAGGGCAAACCTAAACTATATCCCACCTCCCAAGCTGAACATGACATAGACGCCTGGCCTGGCCAGGACTCCTTCTCTGACCCTGAGTGCAGAGACTTCTGTTTCCTTGCGGGAACAAGGCAACGACCTGAGCTTGAGGGTGGCCTGTAGATCTCAATGGCAAGCCAGAGGAGTACCAGTGGCTCACGCTTCCTTTCGCACCCGCACGCTGACCGCGGCAGGGGATAGCAGTTCTGGCTAGACTCAGGTGCCCAGAGACGTCAAGTTGTCCTTAGCCTTCCCACGTAGATGGACATCCCAGGCTCCTTTCCACATGGCTCTTTCTGCACGAGAAGCCCGCCACCCTCCACTTGAACAATGTTGCTGCGCACGCCCACAGTAGCAAATGCAACATGGACCTCTCCCTAATTTTCCTTTGGGAGCCACGTGCTGGACCTCAGTTAGGATGAGAAGACGGTAGGTATTGCTCATTCATTCTGTTTAGATTTCCAAGGAATGCATTTATGGGAGTCCTCACTGATCCACGCTCCTGCTCAAAGGCTGGACGTGCAAAGTCGCGGACTGTCAGCAAGCTCAATCCTCTCAGCAGTAGGGAGCGGCCAGACTCGAGCCACGGGGCAGGAAGTGCACCCACGTCTCAGGGCATCGGAGCTCGGGTGCCCCAGGAAGAGCCCAGAATGTGACGGTGTAGTCTCGTGGCACAAGTCCCCGTGGCCAAACTTCTAGGTTTCTTCAAAGAAGTTCCGTTTACCCCCACAAGGTTTCTACCAGGAACCTTGTCGAGCCAGAGGCGATGCCCTTGGATCACACAGAAAGCTATTGGCATCGGAGATATTCCAATGCCCAAACTGGCAGGGCAAACCCTTGCAGCAACTGGGTTACTTGCCCTGGCGCCTTGTATTTTCGCCCCCAGGCCCGTCAGTGACATGACCGCGGAGAAACCTGAGACCCATTCATTTGTTCAGAGTTCCAAGCAGTGCATTTATGGGAGTCATCATCAATCCACCTGCTCAAAGGCTGCACGTTCAAAGTCGCAGGCTCCACTGCGGGGCAGCCACCGATCTCAATCATGTCAGCAGTCAGGAGTGGCCAGAGGCGACCCACGGGGCTGCAAATGGAGCTAAGGATCATGGCATCAGATCTGGGGTTCCCCTGCAAGAGCCAAGAAGGTGAGGGTGTAGTCTCAGTGCACAAGTCCCCGTGGCCAAACATCTAGGTTTCTGCAAAGAAGTTCCACTCACCACCACAAGGTTCCTACGAGGAGCCTCAAGGACTTCACGCCAAAACCACGCTGAGACTCTTTTGCCTTGACTTGCCTCACCGTGCCGCACTCTCCTCACTTCGCCAGGTATCATGGACTATACAGAGGGCCCAATGCTGCTGCAGGTGTTTGTTCCCTGGCACTCCACCACATGCCTCAGGGTGACAGAACACAGGGATGTTTGAGAAAAGTGAACGGGCGCACAGAGGCAAAGGGTGATACCGCCCACCGACGTGCGCTATATCTCCCCTCAACATTTCATTTGCAGTCCATCATGTCTGTGTGTCCACAGCCAAACGTGAATGCATCGTGGCACAGATGCCTTCAGAGCGCACGGGCATCAGCACAAAGAGCACAGTCGTCCATCAACGCCCCGGTATGGGCCTTGAACTTTCCTGCCTGAGCCACCTCCCTGCTGACACAGCATAAGGATGTCATCCTGAACTGCTGAGACACCCTCAGGGGAACTGGGATTACTCAGCGTAAGAGCCACTGCCCTCTGGGGAACCAAACCACTCCTGGCGCATACGCTTCCACACAATGGATTCACCCGCAAGGGGAAATGTGGTCCCTGAGATCTTCCACAAGGGAACGGCCCTTGGCCAAATGGGACGACCTCCAACAAAAGCAGCTTGTAGGGACCGGTGACAAAACGCACCAGAGGAACTCCTGGACTGAACAATGGAGATTCACCTGCAGCCAGACTTCCTGGCCTGCTGCCAAGACTGGCAACCTACCCTTGGCCCACACACAAAGCTAATGGCATCGGAACCATTCCAACGCCCAACGTGGCGGGGCAAACCCTTGCAGCAATTGTGTAACTTGCAGTGGTGTCTGGTACTTTCACCCTCTGGGCCCATCAGTGACGTGACATTGGGGAAACCCTGAGGCCCAGGTCCTCTACAAGCAACTTGTTACCCACAGCCATGCAACGACAGAACCCAGACAACAGCCTAGACACTTGAACCGGTATGACTTGTCTAGCCTGTGGCCAGGCTCGCCGGTTACCACAGTCTCGATGCACCAGCGGGTGGCAGGAAAAATGACACCCACACCACACATCCTCTCCTGCCCTTAAACCTGCAGCCTTTCCTTGGCAGCCAACTCCCTTGTTTCTGCACGGTGGCACCCAATGACCTCCGGGTAGAGCTCCAATCCTCAGGGAACGCTATGTGGGCCGGGTATAGAAACGATGCCTGGCTGTCCTCAGGAACACCTTCACATCTTCAACACAGGGGGAACGTGGTCAGACAGGGACAAAACACCCCAAGGCCTCCAAATCGGCCCCCATGAGAAGACACCATACTGTGCCATGAAGGCAACCATTCGCTGGCACAAGAACCCGCCATGAAGCAAATCGACCAGGGAGAGGAAAGAGGCGGGACAGTCCACAAATGTGCTCCCGTATTCCCTCCCTACACGTGCCTCCAGATGCTCCTGAGGGAATCCCAAATGTGTTCCGGGAACCCCATGGCCACCGTCGATCTATCCACCCACCAGTAAACCTGTGGGCTTAGCCAGCCATCTCACGTGGCTCTTTCACTCGCCTTGCCTTACTCTCTCTCCACCGGGATCCCAACGTGTCACGGCAAGATGCCAGAGCCACCCCTCACCAAAGAAGCTTGCCGTGACCAAGTTTGACTAAGGCATTTTCCAGCCCCTTCACACAGCACACACAAGCAGGACACAACCCGAGGAGGAGCCATCAGATTGGCCAAACTCCCAGGAACAGTGGCCCATTTGATTTCTCCCCTCAGCAGGAGAAACCTAAACTGCATCTGGTCTCCCAAGCAGAACATGACAAAGAAGCCTGCCCTAGGCCTGGAATCCTGTTCTGACCCTGAGCCTACAGACTTCTGTTTCTTTGAGGCCACAAGGCAATGACCAGCAGGTGGGGGCAGCCTGTAGAACTCAAGTGCAGGTGGCAGGACGAGCAATGGCTCACGCTTCCTCTCCTACCTGCATGCTGAACCGTGGCAGGGGACAGCAGTCCTGGCTAGACCAAGGAACCCAGAGACGGCACGCTGTCCCAAGCCTTCCCACCTGGATTGGCATCCCAGGCTCCTTTCCCAATGGCTCTTCTCCCCAGGAGATGACCACAACCCTCAACTTGAACAACGTGGCTGTAGACACCCACGGCCGCAAATGCAACGTGAACCTCTCCCTACTTTCCTTTGGGGAGCCACGTGCTGGACCTCAGTTCCAACGAGGAGACGGTAGGGATTTCTCACTCATTTTGTTCAGATTTCCAAGGAATGCATTTGTGGGAGTCATCATCGATCCAAGCACATGCTCAAACGGTGGACATGCAAAGTTGCAGATTCCACCATGGGACGGCCAGCGAGCTGAATCATATCAGCGTTACGGAAGTGGCCAGCAGAGCCGAGCCACGGGTCAGGAAATGCAGCCAGTTCTCAGGGCATCAAAGCTCGTGTTCCCCGAGAAAAGACCAGAAGGTGAGGGTGTAGCCCCGGTGCACACGTTCCCATCGCCAAACCTTTAGGTTTAGCAAAGAAGTGTCGCTTACCGCAACAAGGGTTAAAGCAGGATCCTCATGGAATGCACGCCAACACCCCTCTGAGACTCCTTCGGCTGGCCTCGCCTTGCCACACCGTCCTCACTTCAACGGGTATCAGGGATTATACGGATGGCCCCAGGCTGCTGCTGGCATTCCTTCCCTGGCATTCCACCTGGCTCTGGGTGAGAGAACACACGCATGCTTGAGGAGGGTGCACAGGCGCACCGAGGGAAAGGGCGATACCACCCAGCATTGTGTGTTCTATCTCTCCTCAACATTTCATTTACTGTCCATCTTGCCTGTGTGTCCGCAGGCAAACGTGAAAGCATCGTGGCACTGGCGCCTTCAGAGCGTGCGGCCATCAGGACAAAGAGTGCCACCGACCAACAACCCCCTGGTCTCGGGCCCTGAAATTCCTCTCCTGAGCAATCTGCCCTCCATCACAGCAAAAGGATGTCTTCCTGATCCCCTGAGACACCCTCAGGACAACTGTGCCCCCTCAGCCTAAGAGCAAGTGCCCTCTATGGGAACAAACACGCGTTTGGCCCTTATGATTAAACACAGTGGACACGCCCTCAAGGGGAGAGATCTTCCATAAGGGAAGGGCCCTTGGCTGAATAAGACGACCTCCATCAAAAGCGGCTCGAAGGGACCCGTGACAAAGGGCACCTGAAGAACCCCTGGACTGATCAAGGGAGACTCACCAGCAGGCATACTTCCTGGTCTCCTGCCAAGCCAGAGGAACTTCCCTAGGACCGCAACCAAAGCTAATGGCAAGGGAGCCATTCCAATGCCCAAAATGGCGGGCCAAACACTTGCAGCAACTGGGTAACTTATCGTAGCACCTTGCACATTCGCATTCTTCCCTTCAAGGAAAAGACCTTGGAGAAACCATGAGACCCAGGTCCTCCAGAACCAACGTGTCACCCACAGCCGTGCAATGAGAGAACGCACCCAACATCCTGGACCCTTGAACCGGCATGGCTTCTCTGGCTTGAAGCCATGCATGCTGGAGATCACAGGCTCGCAGCACCAGAAGGTGGCAGGACAAAATGACCCCTGCAGCACACATTCACTCCAGCCCTTAAACCTGTAGCGTTGCCTTGGCGGCCGACTCCCTTCTTACTGCATGGTTGGGCCCAAAGACCTCCGGGAAGAGCTCCAAACCTCAGGGAATGCTATGCCGACCTGGTATAGCAATGACGCTGGGCTGTCCTAAGGAACACCTTAACATCCTCAACATAGGGGCAATGAGGCCACACAGGGACAAAACATCCCAATGGCTCCAAATCGGTCCCAGTGAGAAGACACCATACTGTGCCGTGAAGGCACCATTCGCTGGAACAAGGACCCGCCGTGAAGCACATTGAGAAAGGAGAGGAAAAGGTTGGGATGGTCCACGAATGTGCACCTGTATTCCTTCCCTACACGGGGCTCCAAATGCTCCTGAAGATATCCCAAAAGAGTTCCGGGAACCCTATGTCCACCGACATATCCACCCATACCGATCTATCCACCCAACAGTAAGCCTGTGGGCTTAGTCAACACTCTCCCGTGTATTTCCCGCTTGCCTTGCCTTGCTCTCTCCACCAGGATCCAAACGAATCCACCCCTCACCTAAGTAGCTTGATATCCCCTGGATTTGCCTAAGGCACTTTCCAAACTCTCCACACACAACACACAAGCAGGACACAACCCAAGGAGGCGCCATCAGCGTCGCCCAAATCCCGGGGACAGTGGCCCATTTGATTTCCCCCGACCATCAGGGCAAACCTAAACTATATCCCACCTCCCAAGCTGAACATGACATAGACGCCTGGCCTGGCCAGGACTCCTTCTCTGACCCTGAGTGCAGAGACTTCTGTTTCCTTGCGGGAACAAGGCAACGACCTGAGCTTGAGGGTGGCCTGTAGATCTCAATGGCAAGCCAGAGGAGTACCAGTGGCTCACGCTTCCTTTCGCACCCGCACGCTGACCGCGGCAGGGGATAGCAGTTCTGGCTAGACTCAGGTGCCCAGAGACGTCAAGTTGTCCTTAGCCTTCCCACGTAGATGGACATCCCAGGCTCCTTTCCACATGGCTCTTTCTGCACGAGAAGCCCGCCACCCTCCACTTGAACAATGTTGCTGCGCACGCCCACAGTAGCAAATGCAACATGGACCTCTCCCTAATTTTCCTTTGGGAGCCACGTGCTGGACCTCAGTTAGGATGAGAAGACGGTAGGTATTGCTCATTCATTCTGTTTAGATTTCCAAGGAATGCATTTATGGGAGTCCTCACTGATCCACGCTCCTGCTCAAAGGCTGGACGTGCAAAGTCGCGGACTGTCAGCAAGCTCAATCCTCTCAGCAGTAGGGAGCGGCCAGACTCGAGCCACGGGGCAGGAAGTGCACCCACGTCTCAGGGCATCGGAGCTCGGGTGCCCCAGGAAGAGCCCAGAATGTGACGGTGTAGTCTCGTGGCACAAGTCCCCGTGGCCAAACTTCTAGGTTTCTTCAAAGAAGTTCCGTTTACCCCCACAAGGTTTCTACCAGGAACCTTGTCGAGCCAGAGGCGATGCCCTTGGATCACACAGAAAGCTATTGGCATCGGAGATATTCCAATGCCCAAACTGGCAGGGCAAACCCTTGCAGCAACTGGGTTACTTGCCCTGGCGCCTTGTATTTTCGCCCCCAGGCCCGTCAGTGACATGACCGCGGAGAAACCTGAGACCCATTCATTTGTTCAGAGTTCCAAGCAGTGCATTTATGGGAGTCATCATCAATCCACCTGCTCAAAGGCTGCACGTTCAAAGTCGCAGGCTCCACTGCGGGGCAGCCACCGATCTCAATCATGTCAGCAGTCAGGAGTGGCCAGAGGCGACCCACGGGGCTGCAAATGGAGCTAAGGATCATGGCATCAGATCTGGGGTTCCCCTGCAAGAGCCAAGAAGGTGAGGGTGTAGTCTCAGTGCACAAGTCCCCGTGGCCAAACATCTAGGTTTCTGCAAAGAAGTTCCACTCACCACCACAAGGTTCCTACGAGGAGCCTCAAGGACTTCACGCCAAAACCACGCTGAGACTCTTTTGCCTTGACTTGCCTCACCGTGCCGCACTCTCCTCACTTCGCCAGGTATCATGGACTATACAGAGGGCCCAATGCTGCTGCAGGTGTTTGTTCCCTGGCACTCCACCACATGCCTCAGGGTGACAGAACACAGGGATGTTTGAGAAAAGTGAACGGGCGCACAGAGGCAAAGGGTGATACCGCCCACCGACGTGCGCTATATCTCCCCTCAACATTTCATTTGCAGTCCATCATGTCTGTGTGTCCACAGCCAAACGTGAATGCATCGTGGCACAGATGCCTTCAGAGCGCACGGGCATCAGCACAAAGAGCACAGTCGTCCATCAACGCCCCGGTATGGGCCTTGAACTTTCCTGCCTGAGCCACCTCCCTGCTGACACAGCATAAGGATGTCATCCTGAACTGCTGAGACACCCTCAGGGGAACTGGGATTACTCAGCGTAAGAGCCACTGCCCTCTGGGGAACCAAACCACTCCTGGCGCATACGCTTCCACACAATGGATTCACCCGCAAGGGGAAATGTGGTCCCTGAGATCTTCCACAAGGGAACGGCCCTTGGCCAAATGGGACGACCTCCAACAAAAGCAGCTTGTAGGGACCGGTGACAAAACGCACCAGAGGAACTCCTGGACTGAACAATGGAGATTCACCTGCAGCCAGACTTCCTGGCCTGCTGCCAAGACTGGCAACCTACCCTTGGCCCACACACAAAGCTAATGGCATCGGAACCATTCCGACGCCCAACGTGGCGGGGCAAACCCTTGCAGCAATTGTGTAACTTGCAGTGGTGTCTGGTACTTTCACCCTCTGGGCCCATCAGTGACGTGACATTGGGGAAACCCTGAGGCCCAGGTCCTCTACAAGCAACTTGTTACCCACAGCCATGCAACGACAGAACCCAGACAACAGCCTAGACACTTGAACCGGTATGACTTGTCTAGCCTGTGGCCAGGCTCGCCGGTTACCACAGTCTCGACGCACCAGCGGGTGGCAGGAAAAATGACACCCACACCACACATCCTCTCCTGCCCTTAAACCTGCAGCCTTTCCTTGGCAGCCAACTCCCTTGTTTCTGCACGGTGGCACCCAATGACCTCCGGGTAGAGCTCCAATCCTCAGGGAACGCTATGTGGGCCGGGTATAGAAACGATGCCTGGCTGTCCTCAGGAACACCTTCACATCTTCAACACAGGGGGAACGTGGTCAGACAGGGACAAAACACCCCAAGGCCTCCAAATCGGCCCCCATGAGAAGACACCATACTGTGCCATGAAGGCAACCATTCGCTGGCACAAGAACCCGCCATGAAGCAAATCGACCAGGGAGAGGAAAGAGGCGGGACAGTCCACAAATGTGCTCCCGTATTCCCTCCCTACACGTGCCTCCAGATGCTCCTGAGGGAATCCCAAATGTGTTCCGGGAACCCCATGGCCACCGTCGATCTATCCACCCACCAGTAAACCTGTGGGCTTAGCCAGCCATCTCACGTGGCTCTTTCACTCGCCTTGCCTTACTCTCTCTCCACCGGGATCCCAACGTGTCACGGCAAGATGCCAGAGCCACCCCTCACCAAAGAAGCTTGCCGTGACCAAGTTTGACTAAGGCATTTTCCAGCCCCTTCACACAGCACACACAAGCAGGACACAACCCGAGGAGGAGCCATCAGATTGGCCAAACTCCCAGGAACAGTGGCCCATTTGATTTCTCCCCTCAGCAGGAGAAACCTAAACTGCATCTGGTCTCCCAAGCAGAACATGACAAAGAAGCCTGCCCTAGGCCTGGAATCCTGTTCTGACCCTGAGCCTACAGACTTCTGTTTCTTTGAGGCCACAAGGCAATGACCAGCAGGTGGGGGCAGCCTGTAGAACTCAAGTGCAGGTGGCAGGACGAGCAATGGCTCACGCTTCCTCTCCTACCTGCATGCTGAACCGTGGCAGGGGACAGCAGTCCTGGCTAGACCAAGGAACCCAGAGACGGCACGCTGTCCCAAGCCTTCCCACCTGGATTGGCATCCCAGGCTCCTTTCCCAATGGCTCTTCTCCCCAGGAGATGACCACAACCCTCAACTTGAACAACGTGGCTGTAGACACCCACGGCCGCAAATGCAACGTGAACCTCTCCCTACTTTCCTTTGGGGAGCCACGTGCTGGACCTCAGTTCCAACGAGGAGACGGTAGGGATTTCTCACTCATTTTGTTCAGATTTCCAAGGAATGCATTTGTGGGAGTCATCATCGATCCAAGCACATGCTCAAACGGTGGACATGCAAAGTTGCAGATTCCACCATGGGACGGCCAGCGAGCTGAATCATATCAGCGTTACGGAAGTGGCCAGCAGAGCCGAGCCACGGGTCAGGAAATGCAGCCAGTTCTCAGGGCATCAAAGCTCGTGTTCCCCGAGAAAAGACCAGAAGGTGAGGGTGTAGCCCCGGTGCACACGTTCCCATCGCCAAACCTTTAGGTTTAGCAAAGAAGTGTCGCTTACCGCAACAAGGGTTAAAGCAGGATCCTCATGGAATGCACGCCAACACCCCTCTGAGACTCCTTCGGCTGGCCTCGCCTTGCCACACCGTCCTCACTTCAACGGGTATCAGGGATTATACGGATGGCCCCAGGCTGCTGCTGGCATTCCTTCCCTGGCATTCCACCTGGCTCGGGGTGAGAGAACACACGCATGCTTGAGGAGGGTGCACAGGCGCACCGAGGGAAAGGGCGATACCACCCAGCATTGTGTGTTCTATCTCTCCTCAACATTTCATTTACTGTCCATCTTGCCTGTGTGTCCGCAGGCAAACGTGAAAGCATCGTGGCACTGGCGCCTTCAGAGCGTGCGGCCATCAGGACAAAGAGTGCCACCGACCAACAACCCCCTGGTCTCGGGCCCTGAAATTCCTCTCCTGAGCAATCTGCCCTCCATCACAGCAAAAGGATGTCTTCCTGATCCCCTGAGACACCCTCAGGACAACTGTGCCCCCTCAGCCTAAGAGCAAGTGCCCTCTATGGGAACAAACACGCGTTTGGCCCTTATGATTAAACACAGTGGACACGCCCTCAAGGGGAGAGATCTTCCATAAGGGAAGGGCCCTTGGCTGAATAAGACGACCTCCATCAAAAGCGGCTCGAAGGGACCCGTGACAAAGGGCACCTGAAGAACCCCTGGACTGATCAAGGGAGACTCACCAGCAGGCATACTTCCTGGTCTCCTGCCAAGCCAGAGGAACTTCCCTAGGACCGCAACCAAAGCTAATGGCAAGGGAGCCATTCCAATGCCCAAAATGGCGGGCCAAACACTTGCAGCAACTGGGTAACTTATCGTAGCACCTTGCACATTCGCATTCTTCCCTTCAAGGACAAGACCTTGGAGAAACCATGAGACCCAGGTCCTCCAGAACCAACGTGTCACCCACAGCCGTGCAATGAGAGAACGCACCCAACATCCTGGACCCTTGAACCGGCATGGCTTCTCTGGCTTGAAGCCATGCATGCTGGAGATCACAGGCTCGCAGCACCAGAAGGTGGCAGGACAAAATGACCCCTGCAGCACACATTCACTCCAGCCCTTAAACCTGTAGCGTTGCCTTGGCGGCCGACTCCCTTCTTACTGCATGGTTGGGCCCAAAGACCTCCGGGAAGAGCTCCAAACCTCAGGGAATGCTATGCCGACCTGGTATAGCAATGACGCTGGGCTGTCCTAAGGAACACCTTAACATCCTCAACATAGGGGCAATGAGGCCACACAGGGACAAAACATCCCAACGGCTCCAAATCGGTCCCAGTGAGAAGACACCATACTGTGCCGTGAAGGCACCATTCGCTGGAACAAGGACCCGCCGTGAAGCACATTGAGAAAGGAGAGGAAAAGGTTGGGATGGTCCACGAATGTGCACCTGTATTCCTTCCCTACACGGGGCTCCAAATGCTCCTGAAGATATCCCAAAAGAGTTCCGGGAACCCTATGTCCACCGACATATCCACCCATACCGATCTATCCACCCAACAGTAAGCCTGTGGGCTTAGTCAACACTCTCCCGTGTATTTCCCGCTTGCCTTGCCTTGCTCTCTCCACCAGGATCCAAACGAATCCACCCCTCACCTAAGTAGCTTGATATCCCCTGGATTTGCCTAAGGCACTTTCCAAACTCTCCACACACAACACACAAGCAGGACACAACCCAAGGAGGCGCCATCAGCGTCGCCCAAATCCCGGGGACAGTGGCCCATTTGATTTCCCCCGACCATCAGGGCAAACCTAAACTATATCCCACCTCCCAAGCTGAACATGACATAGACGCCTGGCCTGGCCAGGACTCCTTCTCTGACCCTGAGTGCAGAGACTTCTGTTTCCTTGCGGGAACAAGGCAACGACCTGAGCTTGAGGGTGGCCTGTAGATCTCAATGGCAAGCCAGAGGAGTACCAGTGGCTCACGCTTCCTTTCGCACCCGCACGCTGACCGCGGCAGGGGATAGCAGTTCTGGCTAGACTCAGGTGCCCAGAGACGTCAAGTTGTCCTTAGCCTTCCCACGTAGATGGACATCCCAGGCTCCTTTCCACATGGCTCTTTCTGCACGAGAAGCCCGCCACCCTCCACTTGAACAATGTTGCTGCGCACGCCCACAGTAGCAAATGCAACATGGACCTCTCCCTAATTTTCCTTTGGGAGCCACGTGCTGGACCTCAGTTAGGATGAGAAGACGGTAGGTATTGCTCATTCATTCTGTTTAGATTTCCAAGGAATGCATTTATGGGAGTCCTCACTGATCCACGCTCCTGCTCAAAGGCTGGACGTGCAAAGTCGCGGACTGTCAGCAAGCTCAATCCTCTCAGCAGTAGGGAGCGGCCAGACTCGAGCCACGGGGCAGGAAGTGCACCCACGTCTCAGGGCATCGGAGCTCGGGTGCCCCAGGAAGAGCCCAGAATGTGACGGTGTAGTCTCGTGGCACAAGTCCCCGTGGCCAAACTTCTAGGTTTCTTCAAAGAAGTTCCGTTTACCCCCACAAGGTTTCTACCAGGAACCTTGTCGAGCCAGAGGCGATGCCCTTGGATCACACAGAAAGCTATTGGCATCGGAGATATTCCAATGCCCAAACTGGCAGGGCAAACCCTTGCAGCAACTGGGTTACTTGCCCTGGCGCCTTGTATTTTCGCCCCCAGGCCCGTCAGTGACATGACCGCGGAGAAACCTGAGACCCATTCATTTGTTCAGAGTTCCAAGCAGTGCATTTATGGGAGTCATCATCAATCCACCTGCTCAAAGGCTGCACGTTCAAAGTCGCAGGCTCCACTGCGGGGCAGCCACCGATCTCAATCATGTCAGCAGTCAGGAGTGGCCAGAGGCGACCCACGGGGCTGCAAATGGAGCTAAGGATCATGGCATCAGATCTGGGGTTCCCCTGCAAGAGCCAAGAAGGTGAGGGTGTAGTCTCAGTGCACAAGTCCCCGTGGCCAAACATCTAGGTTTCTGCAAAGAAGTTCCACTCACCACCACAAGGTTCCTACGAGGAGCCTCAAGGACTTCACGCCAAAACCACGCTGAGACTCTTTTGCCTTGACTTGCCTCACCGTGCCGCACTCTCCTCACTTCGCCAGGTATCATGGACTATACAGAGGGCCCAATGCTGCTGCAGGTGTTTGTTCCCTGGCACTCCACCACATGCCTCAGGGTGACAGAACACAGGGATGTTTGAGAAAAGTGAACGGGCGCACAGAGGCAAAGGGTGATACCGCCCACCGACGTGCGCTATATCTCCCCTCAACATTTCATTTGCAGTCCATCATGTCTGTGTGTCCACAGCCAAACGTGAATGCATCGTGGCACAGATGCCTTCAGAGCGCACGGGCATCAGCACAAAGAGCACAGTCGTCCATCAACGCCCCGGTATGGGCCTTGAACTTTCCTGCCTGAGCCACCTCCCTGCTGACACAGCATAAGGATGTCATCCTGAACTGCTGAGACACCCTCAGGGGAACTGGGATTACTCAGCGTAAGAGCCACTGCCCTCTGGGGAACCAAACCACTCCTGGCGCATACGCTTCCACACAATGGATTCACCCGCAAGGGGAAATGTGGTCCCTGAGATCTTCCACAAGGGAACGGCCCTTGGCCAAATGGGACGACCTCCAACAAAAGCAGCTTGTAGGGACCGGTGACAAAACGCACCAGAGGAACTCCTGGACTGAACAATGGAGATTCACCTGCAGCCAGACTTCCTGGCCTGCTGCCAAGACTGGCAACCTACCCTTGGCCCACACACAAAGCTAATGGCATCGGAACCATTCCGACGCCCAACGTGGCGGGGCAAACCCTTGCAGCAATTGTGTAACTTGCAGTGGTGTCTGGTACTTTCACCCTCTGGGCCCATCAGTGACGTGACATTGGGGAAACCCTGAGGCCCAGGTCCTCTACAAGCAACTTGTTACCCACAGCCATGCAACGACAGAACCCAGACAACAGCCTAGACACTTGAACCGGTATGACTTGTCTAGCCTGTGGCCAGGCTCGCCGGTTACCACAGTCTCGACGCACCAGCGGGTGGCAGGAAAAATGACACCCACACCACACATCCTCTCCTGCCCTTAAACCTGCAGCCTTTCCTTGGCAGCCAACTCCCTTGTTTCTGCACGGTGGCACCCAATGACCTCCGGGTAGAGCTCCAATCCTCAGGGAACGCTATGTGGGCCGGGTATAGAAACGATGCCTGGCTGTCCTCAGGAACACCTTCACATCTTCAACACAGGGGGAACGTGGTCAGACAGGGACAAAACACCCCAAGGCCTCCAAATCGGCCCCCATGAGAAGACACCATACTGTGCCATGAAGGCAACCATTCGCTGGCACAAGAACCCGCCATGAAGCAAATCGACCAGGGAGAGGAAAGAGGCGGGACAGTCCACAAATGTGCTCCCGTATTCCCTCCCTACACGTGCCTCCAGATGCTCCTGAGGGAATCCCAAATGTGTTCCGGGAACCCCATGGCCACCGTCGATCTATCCACCCACCAGTAAACCTGTGGGCTTAGCCAGCCATCTCACGTGGCTCTTTCACTCGCCTTGCCTTACTCTCTCTCCACCGGGATCCCAACGTGTCACGGCAAGATGCCAGAGCCACCCCTCACCAAAGAAGCTTGCCGTGACCAAGTTTGACTAAGGCATTTTCCAGCCCCTTCACACAGCACACACAAGCAGGACACAACCCGAGGAGGAGCCATCAGATTGGCCAAACTCCCAGGAACAGTGGCCCATTTGATTTCTCCCCTCAGCAGGAGAAACCTAAACTGCATCTGGTCTCCCAAGCAGAACATGACAAAGAAGCCTGCCCTAGGCCTGGAATCCTGTTCTGACCCTGAGCCTACAGACTTCTGTTTCTTTGAGGCCACAAGGCAATGACCAGCAGGTGGGGGCAGCCTGTAGAACTCAAGTGCAGGTGGCAGGACGAGCAATGGCTCACGCTTCCTCTCCTACCTGCATGCTGAACCGTGGCAGGGGACAGCAGTCCTGGCTAGACCAAGGAACCCAGAGACGGCACGCTGTCCCAAGCCTTCCCACCTGGATTGGCATCCCAGGCTCCTTTCCCAATGGCTCTTCTCCCCAGGAGATGACCACAACCCTCAACTTGAACAACGTGGCTGTAGACACCCACGGCCGCAAATGCAACGTGAACCTCTCCCTACTTTCCTTTGGGGAGCCACGTGCTGGACCTCAGTTCCAACGAGGAGACGGTAGGGATTTCTCACTCATTTTGTTCAGATTTCCAAGGAATGCATTTGTGGGAGTCATCATCGATCCAAGCACATGCTCAAACGGTGGACATGCAAAGTTGCAGATTCCACCATGGGACGGCCAGCGAGCTGAATCATATCAGCGTTACGGAAGTGGCCAGCAGAGCCGAGCCACGGGTCAGGAAATGCAGCCAGTTCTCAGGGCATCAAAGCTCGTGTTCCCCGAGAAAAGACCAGAAGGTGAGGGTGTAGCCCCGGTGCACACGTTCCCATCGCCAAACCTTTAGGTTTAGCAAAGAAGTGTCGCTTACCGCAACAAGGGTTAAAGCAGGATCCTCATGGAATGCACGCCAACACCCCTCTGAGACTCCTTCGGCTGGCCTCGCCTTGCCACACCGTCCTCACTTCAACGGGTATCAGGGATTATACGGATGGCCCCAGGCTGCTGCTGGCATTCCTTCCCTGGCATTCCACCTGGCTCGGGGTGAGAGAACACACGCATGCTTGAGGAGGGTGCACAGGCGCACCGAGGGAAAGGGCGATACCACCCAGCATTGTGTGTTCTATCTCTCCTCAACATTTCATTTACTGTCCATCTTGCCTGTGTGTCCGCAGGCAAACGTGAAAGCATCGTGGCACTGGCGCCTTCAGAGCGTGCGGCCATCAGGACAAAGAGTGCCACCGACCAACAACCCCCTGGTCTCGGGCCCTGAAATTCCTCTCCTGAGCAATCTGCCCTCCATCACAGCAAAAGGATGTCTTCCTGATCCCCTGAGACACCCTCAGGACAACTGTGCCCCCTCAGCCTAAGAGCAAGTGCCCTCTATGGGAACAAACACGCGTTTGGCCCTTATGATTAAACACAGTGGACACGCCCTCAAGGGGAGAGATCTTCCATAAGGGAAGGGCCCTTGGCTGAATAAGACGACCTCCATCAAAAGCGGCTCGAAGGGACCCGTGACAAAGGGCACCTGAAGAACCCCTGGACTGATCAAGGGAGACTCACCAGCAGGCATACTTCCTGGTCTCCTGCCAAGCCAGAGGAACTTCCCTAGGACCGCAACCAAAGCTAATGGCAAGGGAGCCATTCCAATGCCCAAAATGGCGGGCCAAACACTTGCAGCAACTGGGTAACTTATCGTAGCACCTTGCACATTCGCATTCTTCCCTTCAAGGACAAGACCTTGGAGAAACCATGAGACCCAGGTCCTCCAGAACCAACGTGTCACCCACAGCCGTGCAATGAGAGAACGCACCCAACATCCTGGACCCTTGAACCGGCATGGCTTCTCTGGCTTGAAGCCATGCATGCTGGAGATCACAGGCTCGCAGCACCAGAAGGTGGCAGGACAAAATGACCCCTGCAGCACACATTCACTCCAGCCCTTAAACCTGTAGCGTTGCCTTGGCGGCCGACTCCCTTCTTACTGCATGGTTGGGCCCAAAGACCTCCGGGAAGAGCTCCAAACCTCAGGGAATGCTATGCCGACCTGGTATAGCAATGACGCTGGGCTGTCCTAAGGAACACCTTAACATCCTCAACATAGGGGCAATGAGGCCACACAGGGACAAAACATCCCAACGGCTCCAAATCGGTCCCAGTGAGAAGACACCATACTGTGCCGTGAAGGCACCATTCGCTGGAACAAGGACCCGCCGTGAAGCACATTGAGAAAGGAGAGGAAAAGGTTGGGATGGTCCACGAATGTGCACCTGTATTCCTTCCCTACACGGGGCTCCAAATGCTCCTGAAGATATCCCAAAAGAGTTCCGGGAACCCTATGTCCACCGACATATCCACCCATACCGATCTATCCACCCAACAGTAAGCCTGTGGGCTTAGCCAACACTCTCCCGTGTATTTCCCGCTCGCCTTGCCTTGCTCTCTCCACCAGGATCCAAACGAATCCACCCCTCACCTAAGTAGCTTGATATCCCCTGGATTTGCCTAAGGCACTTTCCAAACTCTCCACACACAACACACAAGCAGGACACAACCCAAGGAGGCGCCATCAGCGTCGCCCAAATCCCGGGGACAGTGGCCCATTTGATTTCCCCCGACCATCAGGGCAAACCTAAACTATATCCCACCTCCCAAGCTGAACATGACATAGACGCCTGGCCTGGCCAGGACTCCTTCTCTGACCCTGAGTGCAGAGACTTCTGTTTCCTTGCGGGAACAAGGCAACGACCTGAGCTTGAGGGTGGCCTGTAGATCTCAATGGCAAGCCAGAGGAGTACCAGTGGCTCACGCTTCCTTTCGCACCCGCACGCTGACCGCGGCAGGGGATAGCAGTTCTGGCTAGACTCAGGTGCCCAGAGACGTCAAGTTGTCCTTAGCCTTCCCACGTAGATGGACATCCCAGGCTCCTTTCCACATGGCTCTTTCTGCACGAGAAGCCCGCCACCCTCCACTTGAACAATGTTGCTGCGCACGCCCACAGTAGCAAATGCAACATGGACCTCTCCCTAATTTTCCTTTGGGAGCCACGTGCTGGACCTCAGTTAGGATGAGAAGACGGTAGGTATTGCTCATTCATTCTGTTTAGATTTCCAAGGAATGCATTTATGGGAGTCCTCACTGATCCACGCTCCTGCTCAAAGGCTGGACGTGCAAAGTCGCGGACTGTCAGCAAGCTCAATCCTCTCAGCAGTAGGGAGCGGCCAGACTCGAGCCACGGGGCAGGAAGTGCACCCACGTCTCAGGGCATCGGAGCTCGGGTGCCCCAGGAAGAGCCCAGAATATGACGGTGTAGTCTCGTGGCACAAGTCCCCGTGGCCAAACTTCTAGGTTTCTTCAAAGAAGTTCCGTTTACCCCCACAAGGTTTCTACCAGGAACCTTGTCGAGCCAGAGGCGATGCCCTTGGATCACACAGAAAGCTATTGGCATTGGAGATATTCCAATGCCCAAACTGGCAGGGCAAACCCTTGCAGCAACTGGGTTACTTGCCCTGGCGCCTTGTATTTTCGCCCCCAGGCCCGTCAGTGACATGACCGCGGAGAAACCTGAGACCCATTCATTTGTTCAGAGTTCCAAGCAGTGCATTTATGGGAGTCATCATCAATCAACCTGCTCAAAGGCTGCACGTTCAAAGTCGCAGGCTCCACTGCGGGGCAGCCACCGATCTCAATCATGTCAGCAGTCAGGAGTGGCCAGAGGCGACCCACGGGGCTGCAAATGGAGCTAAGGATCTTGGCATCAGATCTGGGGTTCCCCTGCAAGAGCCAAGAAGGTGAGGGTGTAGTCTCAGTGCACAAGTCCCCGTGGCCAAACATCTAGGTTTCTGCAAAGAAGTTCCACTCACCACCACAAGGTTCCTACGAGGAGCCTCAAGGACTTCACGCCAAAACCACGCTGAGACTCTTTTGCCTTGACTTGCCTCACCGTGCCGCACTCTCCTCACTTCGCCAGGTATCATGGACTATACAGAGGGCCCAATGCTGCTGCAGGTGTTTGTTCCCTGGCACTCCACCACATGCCTCAGGGTGACAGAACACAGGGATGTTTGAGAAAAGTGAACGGGCGCACAGAGGCAAAGGGTGATACCGCCCACCGACGTGCGCTATATCTCCCCTCAACATTTCATTTGCAGTCCATCATGTCTGTGTGTCCACAGCCAAACGTGAATGCATCGTGGCACAGATGCCTTCAGAGCGCACGGGCATCAGCACAAAGAGCACAGTCGTCCATCAACGCCCCGGTATGGGCCTTGAACTTTCCTGCCTGAGCCACCTCCCCACCGACACAGCATAAGGATGTCATCCTGAACTGCTGAGACACCCTCAGGGGAACTGGGATTACTCAGCGTAAAAGCCACTGCCCTCTGGGGAACCAAACCACTCCTGGCGCATACGCTTCCACACAATGGATTCACCCGCAAGGGGAAATGTGGTCCCTGAGATCTTCCACAAGGGAACGGCCCTTGGCCAAATGGGACGACCTCCAACAAAAGCAGCTTGTAGGGACTGGTGACAAAACGCACCAGAGGAACTCCTGGACTGAACAATGGAGATTCACCTGCAGCCAGACTTCCTGGCCTGCTGCCAAGACTGGCAACCTACCCTTGGCCCACACACAAAGCTAATGGCATCGGAACCATTCCGACGCCCAACGTGGCGGGGCAAACCCTTGCAGCAATTGTGTAACTTGCAGTGGTGTCTGGTACTTTCACCCTCTGGGCCCATCAGTGACGTGACATTGGGGAAACCCTGAGGCCCAGGTCCTCTACAAGCAACTTGTTACCCACAGCCATGCAACGACAGAACCCAGACAACAGCCTAGACACTTGAACCGGTATGACTTGTCTAGCCTGTGGCCAGGCTCGCCGGTTACCACAGTCTCGACGCACCAGCGGGTGGCAGGAAAAATGACACCCACACCACACATCCTCTCCTGCCCTTAAACCTGCAGCCTTTCCTTGGCAGCCAACTCCCTTGTTTCTGCACGGTGGCACCCAATGACCTCCGGGTAGAGCTCCAATCCTCAGGGAACGCTATGTGGGCCGGGTATAGAAACGATGCCTGGCTGTCCTCAGGAACACCTTCACATCTTCAACACAGGGGGAACGTGGTCAGACAGGGACAAAACACCCCAAGGCCTCCAAATCGGCCCCCATGAGAAGACACCATACTGTGCCATGAAGGCAACCATTCGCTGGCACAAGAACCCGCCATGAAGCAAATCGACCAGGGAGAGGAAAGAGGCGGGACAGTCCACAAATGTGCTCCCGTATTCCCTCCCTACACGTGCCTCCAGATGCTCCTGAGGGAATCCCAAATGTGTTCCGGGAACCCCATGGCCACCGTCGATCTATCCACCCACCAGTAAACCTGTGGGCTTAGCCAGCCATCTCACGTGTCTCTTTCACTCGCCTTGCCTTACTCTCTCTCCACCGGGATCCCAACGTGTCACGGCAAGATGCCAGAGCCACCCCTCACCAAAGAAGCTTGCCGTGACCAAGTTTGACTAAGGCATTTTCCAGCCCCTTCACACAGCACACACAAGCAGGACACAACCCGAGGAGGAGCCATCAGATTGGCCAAACTCCCAGGAACAGTGGCCCATTTGATTTCTCCCCTCAGCAGGAGAAACCTAAACTGCATCTGGTCTCCCAAGCAGAACATGACAAAGAAGCCTGCCCTAGGCCTGGAATCCTGTTCTGACCCTGAGCCTACAGACTTCTGTTTCTTTGAGGCCACAAGGCAATGACCAGCAGGTGGGGGCAGCCTGTAGAACTCAAGTGCAGGTGGCAGGACGAGCAATGGCTCACGCTTCCTCTCCTACCTGCATGCTGAACCGTGGCAGGGGACAGCAGTCCTGGCTAGACCAAGGAACCCAGAGACGGCACGCTGTCCCAAGCCTTCCCACCTGGATTGGCATCCCAGGCTCCTTTCCCAATGGCTCTTCTCCCCAGGAGATGACCACAACCCTCAACTTGAACAACGTGGCTGTAGACACCCACGGCCGCAAATGCAACGTGAACCTCTCCCTACTTTCCTTTGGGGAGCCACGTGCTGGACCTCAGTTCCAACGAGGAGACGGTAGGGATTTCTCACTCATTTTGTTCAGATTTCCAAGGAATGCATTTGTGGGAGTCATCATCGATCCAAGCACATGCTCAAACGGTGGACATGCAAAGTTGCAGATTCCACCATGGGACGGCCAGCGAGCTGAATCATATCAGCGTTACGGAAGTGGCCAGCAGAGCCGAGCCACGGGTCAGGAAATGCAGCCAGTTCTCAGGGCATCAAAGCTCGTGTTCCCCGAGAAAAGACCAGAAGGTGAGGGTGTAGCCCCGGTGCACACGTTCCCATCGCCAAACCTTTAGGTTTAGCAAAGAAGTGTCGCTTACCGCAACAAGGGTTAAAGCAGGATCCTCATGGAATGCACGCCAACACCCCTCTGAGACTCCTTCGGCTGGCCTCGCCTTGCCACACCGTCCTCACTTCAACGGGTATCAGGGATTATACGGATGGCCCCAGGCTGCTGCTGGCATTCCTTCCCTGGCATTCCACCTGGCTCGGGGTGAGAGAACACACGCATGCTTGAGGAGGGTGCACAGGCGCACCGAGGGAAAGGGCGATACCACCCAGCATTGTGTGTTCTATCTCTCCTCAACATTTCATTTACTGTCCATCTTGCCTGTGTGTCCGCAGGCAAACGTGAAAGCATCGTGGCACTGGCGCCTTCAGAGCGTGCGGCCATCAGGACAAAGAGTGCCACCGACCAACAACCCCCTGGTCTCGGGCCCTGAAATTCCTCTCCTGAGCAATCTGCCCTCCATCACAGCAAAAGGATGTCTTCCTGATCCCCTGAGACACCCTCAGGACAACTGTGCCCCCTCAGCCTAAGAGCAAGTGCCCTCTATGGGAACAAACACGCGTTTGGCCCTTATGATTAAACACAGTGGACACGCCCTCAAGGGGAGAGATCTTCCATAAGGGAAGGGCCCTTGGCTGAATAAGACGACCTCCATCAAAAGCGGCTCGAAGGGACCCGTGACAAAGGGCACCTGAAGAACCCCTGGACTGATCAAGGGAGACTCACCAGCAGGCATACTTCCTGGTCTCCTGCCAAGCCAGAGGAACTTCCCTAGGACCGCAACCAAAGCTAATGGCAAGGGAGCCATTCCAATGCCCAAAATGGCGGGCCAAACACTTGCAGCAACTGGGTAACTTATCGTAGCACCTTGCACATTCGCATTCTTCCCTTCAAGGAAAAGACCTTGGAGAAACCATGAGACCCAGGTCCTCCAGAACCAACGTGTCACCCACAGCCGTGCAATGAGAGAACGCACCCAACATCCTGGACCCTTGAACCGGCATGGCTTCTCTGGCTTGAAGCCATGCATGCTGGAGATCACAGGCTCGCAGCACCAGAAGGTGACAGGACAAAATGACCCCTGCAGCACACATTCACTCCAGCCCTTAAACCTGTAGCGTTTCCTTGGCGGCCGACTCCCTTCTTTCTGCATGGTTGGGCCCAAAGACCTCCGGGAAGAGCTCCAAACCTCAGGGAATGCTATGCCGACCTGGTATAGCAATGACGCTGGGCTGTCCTAAGGAACACCTTAACATCCTCAACATAGGGGCAATGAGGCCACACAGGGACAAAACATCCCAACGGCTCCAAATCGGTCCCAGTGAGAAGACACCATACTGTGCCGTGAAGGCACCATTCGCTGGAACAAGGACCCGCCGTGAAGCACATTGAGAAAGGAGAGGAAAAGGTTGGGATGGTCCACGAATGTGCACCTGTATTCCTTCCCTACACGGGGCTCCAAATGCTCCTGAAGATATCCCAAAAGAGCTCCGGGAACCCTATGTCCACCGACATATCCACCCATACCGATCTATCCACCCAACAGTAAGCCTGTGGGCTTAGCCAACACTCTCCCGTGTATTTCCCGCTCGCCTTGCCTTGCTCTCTCCACCAGGATCCAAACGAATCCACTCTTCACCTAAGTAGCTTGATATCCCCTGGATTTGCCTAAGGCACTTTCCAAACTCTCCACACACAACACACAAGCAGGACACAACCCAAGGAGGCGCCATCAGCGTCGCCCAAATCCCGGGGAAAGTGGCCCATTTGATTTCCCCTGACCATCAGGGCAAACCTAAACTATATCCCACCTTCCAAGCTGAACATGACATAGACGCCTGGCCTGGCCAGGACTCCTTCTCTGACCCTGAGTGCAGAGACTTCTGTTTCCTTGCGGGAACAAGGCAACGACCTGAGCTTGAGGGTGGCCTGTAGATCTCAATGGCAAGCCAGAGGAGTACCAGTGGCTCACGCTTCCTTTCGCACCCGCACGCTGACCGCGGCAGGGGATAGCAGTTCTGGCTAGACTCAGGTGCCCAGAGACGTCAAGTTGTCCTTAGCCTTCCCACGTAGATGGACATCCCAGGCTCCTTTCCACATGGCTCTTTCTGCACGAGAAGCCCGCCACCCTCCACTTGAACAATGTTGCTGCGCACGCCCACAGTAGCAAATGCAACATGGACCTCTCCCTAATTTTCCTTTGGGAGCCACATGCTGGACCTCAGTTAGGATGAGAAGACGGTAGGTATTGCTCATTCATTCTGTTTAGATTTCCAAGGAATGCATTTATGGGAGTCCTCAGAGATCCACGCTCCTGCTCAAAGGCTGGACGTGCAAAGTCGCGGACTGTCAGCAAGCTCAATCCTCTCAGCAGTAGGGAGCGGCCAGACTCGAGCCACGGGGCAGGAAGTGCACCCACGTCTCAGGGCATCGGAGCTCGGGTGCCCCAGGAAGAGCCCAGAATGTGACGGTGTAGTCTCGCGGCACAAGTCCCCGTGGCCAAACTTCTAGGTTTCTTCAAAGAAGTTCTGTTTACCCCCACAAGGTTTCTACCAGGAACCTTGTCGAGCCAGAGGCGATGCCCTTGGATCACACAGAAAGCTATTGGCATTGGAGATATTCCAATGCCCAAACTGGCAGGGCAAACCCTTGCAGCAACTGGGTTACTTGCCCTGGCGCCTTGTATTTTCGCCCCCAGGCCCGTCAGTGACATGACCGCGGAGAAACCTGAGACCCATTCATTTGTTCAGAGTTCCAAGCAGTGCATTTATGGGAGTCATCATCAATCCACCTGCTCAAAGGCTGCACGTTCAAAGTCGCAGGCTCCACTGCGGGGCAGCCACCGATCTCAATCATGTCAGCAGTCAGGAGTGGCCAGAGGCGACCCACGGGGCTGCAAATGGAGCTAAGGATCATGGCATCAGATCTGGGGTTCCCCTGCAAGAGCCAAGAAGGTGAGGGTGTAGTCTCAGTGCACAAGTCCCCGTGGCCAAACATCTAGGTTTCTGCAAAGAAGTTCCACTCACCACCACAAGGTTCCTACGAGGAGCCTCAAGGACTTCACGCCAAAACCACGCTGAGACTCTTTTGCCTTGACTTGCCTCACCGTGCCGCACTCTCCTCACTTCGCCAGGTATCATGGACTATACAGAGGGCCCAATGCTGCTGCAGGTGTTTGTTCCCTGGCACTCCACCACATGCCTCAGGGTGACAGAACACAGGGATGTTTGAGAAAAGTGAACGGGCGCACAGAGGCAAAGGGTGATACCGCCCACCGACGTGCGCTATATCTCCCCTCAACATTTCATTTGCAGTCCATCATGTCTGTGTGTCCACAGCCAAACGTGAATGCATCGTGGCACAGATGCCTTCAGAGCGCACGGGCATCAGCACAAAGAGCACAGTCGTCCATCAACGCCCCGGTATGGGCCTTGAACTTTCCTGCCTGAGCCACCTCCCCGCCGACACAGCATAAGGATGTCATCCTGAACTGCTGAGACACCCTCAGGGGAACTGGGATTACTCAGCATAAGAGCCACTGCCCTCTGGGGA